>NC_049201.1:20008520-20311020 GCF_013347855.1 Anguilla anguilla
TAAAAGCTTGTCTTATTTCCCTTATTTCCCCAGGATTTCGCCGATCGAGAATTTTAAGGTTGGACAAAATTATTTCGCCTCAATTCATCCGTGTAAAAACGGTAGGTATAAGATCTTCTCATGTTTGCCTGCTTTCTTTGACGTTGTTGTTTCGGGCTGCATTCATAATTACGGACGGTGACATGCTACCATTATTGGCAACGCTCAAGCCGCACGATCTGCAGTGAGGGAAAAGTTTTAAACCGAAAATATTGAATATGAACAACGAAGTCCGGAGACACTCCATAGTCATATTTTTATAATAAGGCATTCAACATCACATATGCTTTTTGAATAGGCTATGTGTGGACCGCATCAACACATATTACCAGATATATTAAGAAATGAAATCTAATAATATTTATATTTATATTATAATCACTTTGCCTCCCAATGCCATGTGCATGTTAAGTGTGTTTTTGCAAAACATTGATGAATATTGGAGATATAATCTAAATTAAAGGTAATTTGCTTAGATGTAGAACAAATACATTTTAAGCAAATCATTAAACTGTCGTTCTTTAGCCTATTTTAGAATTTATGTTTAGGAGCGTTGTATATTAATTCGAGAGTTAACTTTCTCCAGTGGTTATTTTCTTCTGAATTCCACCGAATGTTCTCACTTGTAATGGAAATGCAGGCAGACAAAGAGCGATAATTGAGGAGGCGTGTATTGAAGTCTTTCTCCCCAGAAACCCTAGAAACTATGCCCCCCTCCCTCACCACATATAGTCCCGATTCGGCAGTCTTTGGCCGAAAGTGAGTAGTTTGGAGGCGGGTAGGAGCACAGAGAGACACGCAGACTGGGTGAATAGACTGTAAATTCTTGAAGGTTGTTTGCTTTTTAATTTTGCGGGAACCACAAATTAATGACTCGCGTTTACTCACGTATGAACCTCTTAGTAATTGTAATTGTGGAGTGAAAATTACGTGTGTGTATGTGTGTGTGTGTGTGTGTGTGTATTTCATATAAATTACTACTGGATTTAGATTTTGCAAAAATCTTACAATTTTTATATTTATTATAAATAAAATGTAATGTGAATTCAATACCATTTTTGTCACTGCATATCTGAGAATGTTTAATTGTTGATTTGTTATTTCTCTCTAAGATAATGAGCATTTTATAAAGATAGATTCATTTTTGCTGCATGTAGTACAGAACTACTTTAGGAATTGATATTTATATTTTACAATTAACATCTAAAATGTAGGCTATTTCAATTTGAACTGTTAAAATAAATTTATAGTCTAAATCCCTATTCTAATTTCCTCTATTATCAAATCAGGTATCTTATATGATTCAATAACATTTTATGTAAAAAATTATTGTTATCATTATTATTATTACCATTATTGTTGTTATTGTTATTATCATAAATTTCTCCAACAGAAAGCCTGCCCTTCTCATTCCTGTACCATATTTATAAATATGAATAAAATAGCTTTTATATAGTTAACCATGCGACTTTTAAAATAAATTTCAGTTCTTAGCGATGTGGAAAAATGTTCATCTGACAATGGGCCAGGTCCGAAAAATATAATGCCAGTCTACCTCTTTTTGTTTCATTTTCGTCAAGCAGAAAATTAATCAGCCCAAATGCTGTGCTGAGTCGAGGTTAGCGTCCTGTAATTAGGGAGCGCGTGCCACACGGATTATCTCGTTAATTTATCAAGAAAAAACATTTATCATAATTAATTCTTGGACAGGGTAATTATTATTGAGCGGGTGTGGAGCAACTGGTTGATGAGGTCTGTGTTTAAAAAGTGTGACAGATTGAACGGAGAGGCCGTTATATAAAACAGAAACTGTTTTCATTCGCTCAGAGCGAGCGCGAGAGTCACAAACTGAATTAATTTCCGCTCTACAGGTAGGAACCGTCGAACTTAATTAATACTGGACATAAGTTTCACAAGTGCATTGCAAAAACTGGCCCGACACCTATTTACATCAGAACATTAATGACTTAGAAGCACGTTTCGCTGTGTTTGAAAAGGGCCTCGCTGAATTTCATCAGAAAACGTAACCTAAGCCATAGTGGCCCGCTAAACTTTTACTGTCATTTAGCCTAACTTTAACAAAAATAATTTACAATTCTTATATATGTAATAAGCTACTAATTCTACAAGCTGTGTTTATAGTTGTAAATTGGGTAAAGTTGTATTTTTAATAACTGCTGTCCATTTAGGCAGAGCAAACCAAAATGTTTATTTCAGAGAGAGTGAGAGAGAGAATCTTGTCATTGACGTAATCTTTTTTTATGTATTTTTTTTTTTTAATGGACAAATATGAATGAATATGAGACTGCATGGATTTATTATCTATAGGCATATTTTCTGAACTTTTCGAAATAAAATGTGTGGTCGCCATTTTGAAAACACAGCTTCGGAAAGCTTGTGACACACAAAGGTGATGATATCATAGAGGGATCAGATAATATTATTGTACATATCCGTCTTAAAACAACTTCAGAAACTTGAGTGTGGCCGCAATGGACTGTTATCTAGCACTTGCTGTGGTCGCTGAGTGATATTTGTGATAAAGGGCATGTTTCAATTATCCTAAGCATTAATCGTGATTATCGAGAAATTCCGCACAAGATAAAATGTTCAGTGTTAGACTAAATCAACTCTTACAGAGTACATATGGTCCCTAATAGACTCATATGTACTCTGTTGGAGTTGCATTAACATTTTATTGTATACAAACCTTTAGGGAACGTTTATTATAAGAGTGTTTACAAATCCAACAAGACAAGAATTGTATTAGGCTATATTAAAATTTAACTGTTGCTGTATTTATTTGTAGACAACACTACCACAACCAATGTTGTTAGCATGAAACATTTGAAAAATGTTCCACTTAATCTGGTTTAAGGACTAAAAAGTGTCTGGGTGTGTTTTGACAGCATGGAAAAGGATGGGCTCTTGATTGTAAGTTGATTGAATGTTTGTTTAACTTAAGTCTCCTTAACACATATAATAAACATTTTCAATGGCCCAATAAACATTCTTATACCTTCAAAATCAAATTACCGGGGGCAATTAATTAGGTGGAAATGGCCATGAGACGAAGTGATCGTTGCTTGCCGACTGAACCTTAAATCTGAGTTTCCTCAAGTTTGTATGCATTTGCTTGTGTGTTGTGGTTCACATTTTAATGCAATGTCATTCACATTTACAGCAATTGCCATTATGAAGACAATAGCTGCAAATATAATTAGAAATAAGATGCTGTGCTACTTTAATGGATACAAAATGGGGAGAGATGAGTATACTGTATTGTTTCTTTGTTTCTCGCCAACGGGGCTTTTGTTATCATCATTATTTATCTGGCCAACAGTGGCCTTTGTCTCTGCAAATGGCCCCCAATCAGGCCCTCTATGTTGGAGACAATTAGCTGGTCCGGACCTGTGGGTCCTATGCAAATTGTTCTCCTTATTGCGACCCAATGTGTGTGCATTTCAACGACTGTGTTTTGTTCTCCGGGAAGGCGTGTTGCAATTATGGGATGTAGCTGTTTTGGGGGGTACACGTTTGTCAAGATGAGCATCACTCAGTTCACGAGGACAGCTGGGGGTCTGGAGCTGCTTTAAGAGCACTGAACGACTGGGACAACGCTCATTCTTAACTTAGCTTCTGCTGCTGTCGGAGCGCTCCGCACATCAAACGAAAGCGAAATAAGCTGGAACTCGTTCTCCAACGATATATTTCTTCTCTTTCTGGTGTTGGGAACAGGTATAGACATCAACATAACCAGGACCGGATAAAAAGAAAAACAAGCGAGGACTACAAGAGGCCTTCTGTTTACTTTTCACCATTTTCGCCAACTTTACCCCCCAGTCCAACTTTAGCATGATGTCGTATCTAAAGCAACCACCTTACACAGTCAATGGACTGAGTCTAACTACATCCGGAATGGACCTTCTGCATCCATCCGTGGGCTACCCAGGTAAGCATATCTTACTGTTCTATTCAGTTGCCAAAAATGCAGCCGTCATCTCAAATATATTGCCATGTCAATGCGATTACAACGGAAATAGATCATAAATGCGTATTTTAAACCCCTACATTTCTGAATTCATCGATACAGGCTATTTATGAGCATCAATCCAAAAAATTAATTAAACCGACAGTCAAAAACTTTGTTAGCCTACCCCTTAATGCCTTATAATCTATCATTTAGCGAGGCTGCTTTCTTTTCATCAGAAGCATATTTTAGGAGTGCTTTTCGGAGCTTATTCTGTGTAAGTAACCATTATCAACTCACCCACAACGCCTCCAGGCGTTAATTTTTAAGCAAAATCTATAGTTAGGCTAACTGTTATTTAACGACAGAGGCTCCACTTCAACTCTATCCGTCAGAAATGCTCTGCCAGTAGCATGCATAATTATAAATGGTTAATTCTGATGTTTAAATGATGAATTATTGGAATGTGAATAGACCTACACATATTCAGGTTAACGATTGTGCCGTTAATTTGTATTTTAGTGACTGATTTTTAAATGTGTTAACCGTGTAAAACCGGCTCATTATCAGTTTTGATGTGTATGAAAACATTGTTTTACTGATGTTAATTTTCTCTACAGCAACACCGCGTAAGCAAAGACGAGAGCGGACCACTTTCACCCGAGCTCAGCTAGATGTTTTGGAGGCCCTATTCGCTAAAACTCGTTACCCTGATATATTCATGCGCGAGGAGGTGGCCTTGAAGATAAACCTGCCTGAGTCCCGTGTACAGGTGAGCATACCGAACAACGGAAGTATCCGAAAAGCTTTGTCATTTCGATAATCATCGTTTCTGCGTGAAATAACCTTGAGTTAGGGGAATCATTCATTCAGACCACCTCTTTAGAAAACACTCAAATGTGGACTCGTCTACACATTTTGTGTTCTTATAGGTTGGAAATCCCTTAAACACAACCATCGACTTTAAAGATCATGCAAGGCAGGACTTGCCTATAGAAGGCAACTTTGGCTAAATCAAAACAGTAGGCCTTTACAATAATTTGTTTACAGTTCGTTTAATCGGTGAATACCCTTGAGATTATAAATCGACAATTTCGTTTTCCCCAGACTACATAATTTTATTATATTTTAAAAATGCTTAAATTTCTGAATACTTGTCAAACGTAGTACACTAGCCTTGAGGGAAATATTTATTTCTCGTGTGGCCTAATTCGTTTATATATATATATATAACGATGTTAAAAGTAAAATATTCTTATAGAATCATAATTTATAATGACTGTCAGATAAACGTTTTTAAGTTTTTTTAGGGGCATTTGTTTTACTGCTTAATCTTTTGTATAATATATGTGTTATTGTCTTGTAGGTCTGGTTTAAGAACCGGAGGGCGAAGTGCCGTCAGCAACAACAACAGCAGCAGAACGGGGGCCAGAACAAGGTTCGGCCAGCCAAGAAGAAGAGTTCTCCAGCCAGAGAAGCGAGTTCAGAGAGTGGGGCGAGCGGCCAGTTCACACCCCCTTCCAGTACCTCAGTCCCTGCCATCTCAACTAGCAGCGCGCCGGTGTCGATCTGGAGTCCCGCTTCTATTTCTCCACTTTCCGATCCTCTATCTACCTCCTCCTCCTGCATGCAAAGATCGTATCCGATGACTTATACTCAGGCATCGGGATATAGTCAAGGCTACGCCGGATCTACTTCTTACTTCGGTGGGATGGACTGTGGGTCTTATCTTACTCCCATGCACCACCAGCTATCCGGGCCCGGCTCTACTCTCAGTCCCATGAGTACCAACGCGGTCACGAGTCACCTCAACCAGTCCCCGGCTTCCCTATCTGCCCAAGGGTACGGAGCTTCGGGACTGGGATTCAACTCTACCACCGACTGTTTGGATTATAAGGACCAAGCCGCATCCTGGAAGCTGAACTTCAATGCTGATTGCTTGGATTATAAAGATCAGACCTCGTCGTGGAAATTCCAAGTTTTGTGAAACGAACAGTCATCGGTGAATAACATTAATAAACAAAACAAAAAAAATACGATAACAAAACAGACATGTAGTCCTGCCATCTTTCCATAGACGCGTGCGTAAACTGAGTATTCTGAGTTAGCCAGGTAGCCATGGGATTGCGTAGGGCACTGGCAGTCTGACCCATGTGTCCTCCTTAAATGAGAGGTATAAAATCGTCCCAGCACTGAGCAAGAACATTTTCTTTCTATTAACCTCGCAGGACGCAAACGGACAGCCTCATCGTTTGTATGTGTGTGCGTGTGTCCCTCTGTCTGCTTACAACACCTGTTGGTTAATTTAAGAAAAACTTGGAGTGAACTCTTAGTAACTTTGATCAAAGCCACGGAACAAATCGTCATCCAACGAAAAAATGATCAAGCCAATCCTTGGTTAAGTGCTTGGAATGGGCAGGCTTTCCCTAAGCTTCTTAAAACTTGCCGACCCACTTCCTGGTTGGCGGATGGACCCTTTGATCTGGACGGTGTGTGGACTGCGCGCCCACGAGGCGAACTGGATGCACTACTTTATTTAAGAAAAATGTTTATAAGGAATCAATATGTAGTTTTTAAGAGACAATCAGTGTGTGTCTTATATAAATGGTACATATGTGTTTTTTATCTGTGCTAGCCTTCGAAACTGTGATCTGTTGTATTGTATGCAATTTGTGAGTTCCTTCGCGCCAGCGGAGACTCTCCTGCTGTGATTTTAATAGGTTTATAACATTTTTGAAACGGAAAAGGTATTGAATATGATAATAATAATTATTATTACAAATAGATCCCCCAACTGTCCAAACATAGGAGTTTCGGTGCTTGGAGAACAAACTTGATTGCAAAAGCCTTTATACCCGCCGTCTCTCTCCTCTGATCGCATATTGATCAACTGTCGTGGAACTTAAGTTGGCTCTCATAGTGGTGCAAGCCACCGTTGCAAAGAAACAGTGGACACAAATAAAGGTCGATTGAACTGACCCTTTAAAAATGACTATTTAATTCAAGGTGGATTTTTTGTGTGTGTTTGAAAATGTAGTATATATATATATATATATATATATATATATATATATATATATATAAGACGCCATCCCTGGACCTCGCACATGTATGCATTAAAGTCGTTCTAGCACAATTTCACTTGGCTTCCGCTGTTACTGAATGTAGCCCCAAGCCCTCAACGAATAGATTCGAAAGGGAAAGATACGTAGGCCTATGAGAGTTCGATATTACGATACTATTATTAACGAGCCTATTATTGTATTTCCTTATAGTTTATCTATCCAAATTCTTGGATGGTATTGAATATAAACATTCGTACAAGCTTTTGTAAAAAAAAAAAAAAAAAGGGACAATCTAATTAGTTATTTGTACGCTTAACGTGAGAAAACTAACAATTCGATAGATGGGCGTGCGTGCACTATATTTGTGCAGACTAAAATGAAATTTCACTGTGGTAGAAATTGAAATGGTTTTTTTTGTAAAATACCACATTACAAAACGAACCAGGTTTTGGTCATCTTATCATTTTCCCAATAGAAATCCAAAGGTTTTGTTTCTATTCTTTTTTTTTTTTTTTGCAAGTGAAGGACATTACAAAAAAGCACGACTAAACGAAACGGAAGAATTTTGCCAGCGCATATATACTTTGACAGCTGAGATTACTTCGATACGAGGGTGCTTTGTTTCCTTCTACACGTCTCTTTAAAGGTTGACAATAAAATTGCCCCTTGTTCCTTACATTTGGAGAGGTACACAGCCGGCAGCATTTGTTAAATAAGGGAAAGTGCAGGGCGACTTTAGGTCTGCGCTGTAACTCGAATCTTTTGGGAATCATCCAGAAACTTTTTGCTGGTCAACAGCTGGTCTTCAGAATCGCACACCTGTAATTTTAAAATAGGCAGTTACAAAATTTGCGCGGCAATAAAACACGCCAGGAACACAGAACCATTGATATATAAGAATGCCCGTAATACCGACAATCTTTATTGAATAGCCTAGGCTAAGAAAAATTTACACGTAGGCCATATTTTAATGCAATTAGTGACCGCATAGTTCTTGTTCGTAGCCTATCACACTTGCAATTAAGTAATATTCACGCAAGTCTTCGGTGATTCATATGTTGACACGAAAGAAATATAATTGTCAAGTAGGCAAAAAAGGTTAATGTAATCAAACAATCAGAGCGCATTCAATGTTGATTTATAAAAAATCCCTAGCCATGCATAAAATTAGCATGCAAATTACCGTCCTCAAATCACTGAAATTGCCATAGATTTCCATGTTTTCGTCTCTGTCCCATGTTTTGGCATGTTGTTTTATAGCACAAGAGTTCGTCCCACCTCTATCTCTCTTTAATTGAACGTAAAAAGATTTAAATCTGAAAAAGTTTTGAAGTATAAGTAAAGGCAGATCATTCCAGCAGATAGGCAGCAGCGATTCAATAAAATGACAAAGCACATTAATAGAAGGTTCGTTATATTGCTGGATAGAACTCGAATTAATTTTCTCCAGTAAATAGAACGGTTCAGTGTCAACTCAAATTCTTACGTGACCCGATGGTGAATAACATAGCCGCGGTTCTCAGTCTGATTAAAACACGAATTTAGTCTAGAACGAACAAAATCAGAAGAAATTTTGTTTTCAGTATCTCTTCGTTTAGAACGAATGCATCTCCTTACCCTTTAGCATGAAACATGGATTAAGAACAATATTAAACTTGAATATCAATTTCGGAAAGTACCGGGTAATTTATCAGTGTCATTAACAATACATTGCTTTCTTAAATTTGTTTCAATGTTAAGCCTAAACAGCCAAATAAGTAGGTTGAAATGCGAGGACACTGACTACATTGAAAAACAAATACTAAATCATTTCCACACACTTTTAAAAAAACAAGAAATAGCCTATAATTAATTATTTTGAAGCATTTCTTTAAGTAGGCTATAGGCTATATTTGGCAATCCACGGAACACTTTAGCATCAAAGCGTTGAAACCCGATGCCAGGTAAGAAAAGGGTAGGCCTACTACTTCATACACATTTAAATTATTTTACCATCAATATTAATAGCCATATAAAATATTAGCCTAATTCTTTTGCTACACGAGGCTTCCGGTCCCTAACTTTGAAAGTTTCAGCAATAGGAATGTGTGGCATGAGAAAGTAGTGTTAATCCTGGCCTCAAAGAGAAGCTAATCCCAATATTTCACTGGCGGGGTTTCTTTGGAGCACAGGGTAGCCGCTGTCCAATTCAAACACAACCGCATGCCACTCTCAGACTCGGAGGCCCACAGGCTCCCCCGCAAGTCTACCAACATTTCAAATAAAGCCACTTCGTTACAAACATTAAATTAAGAATCCCAGACAGAGAATTCCAGTTATCTAACAGAAAGGGCACGATGTGCACCTCCAAAAAACATTTTGCCTGCCAAACGCACTTCTTAAATTCCACAAAATTGCCAAATTGCCAAGGTTTAAAAAAAACAAAAAACATTTTACATACGTTAACGCAGGTGTACAGCGTACATGTATAGATTATTGTAAAATGAAAAGCCAAAACTTGCGAGTGCCTAGTAATCAATAGGCTAAAATGTATTAAAGGAAAGCATATGCTGTCAATATGAACTAGGTTAATTAAAAAAATAACATATAGTCTCTAACCTACAGCTCAAGTCCTGGATAGTAAAATAACCCACAAAAGACGTGTTATTGTCGAAAGTTTGAAGCTACTTTTATACTTTTTGGATCCAATCCGATTTGTGAGTGGAGGGAAATCTACCCTGTTTATGTGAACAATAGGCACCCCGGAGCCTTTTTCGGCATAAAAGGGAACTTAAACAGAACTAAAATCGGATAAAGCAAAGAAAGAAGGAAAAGGTTTACTGTCGGCTCCTCGGGTTATTTCAAAAGGTTTGACTCGAGTATGCGGCATAATAGTGAGTTGTCTGAATGAAGAAAAGTCAGAGGCAATCGAATCTTTAATTGCTTTCCAGACCTCTCCCGTAATTGTTAGATGTCGGACTTTCAATTAGCATCCTTGACATTGCCAATAATCTGTCGTTCACTCGGGTCTTTACTAAAGGAAACACACTAATTAAAACACTGCCTTGAAGTAATCGAAACGTTTCAAGAACTTCACTAATGAGAATCTTTTAACTTTGATTTTCTTTTTAAATTATGGAAGGAACAGAGAGAGAGAGAGAAAAGAGGGAATAGGGTATGTGTATGGAGGGTCAATTATAATATATATTTTTTCTGAACTGTAAGGACACGACTCAATATTTTCTGAGGTTTAAATGTTTAGCTCAAACTATTTTCCTCCTCCTCCTAAGGGCCAGTAGGCCAACTTCAAAATAACAATTTAAAATTATGAAGTCCTCAGTGATCTAAACTAATCTGCGGGCCAACTACTTCGTTGCCTTCCAGAAACGCTGGTAAAACAATAATTACAACATAAACAAAATGAAAATAAAACAAAACGCAATTTATACAATATGAAAATTAATGATAAAACAACAAGCACGTGTGGAGGCCTTGAAGCATTAAAAGCATAGGTGACATAGATGGAGTTGTACATATGCATGAGGCGTCTCCTCCATGTAATGTCAACAACAGAATAAGAATTGGACTTTGCTTTGCAGACAGTAGTACACTAAATGAATTAAAATGCAGAGGACAAGGTCAGATAAGCTTATCGATTTGAGTTCATCCCAAGCGAGTGGCTACATCAGAGCGCCAACATTAAGAATTTGATTTGTAAGTCAGTTAATGAAACGAGACAGCACGAATCGTTGGCAAACATTTTTACAGGAATGCCACGGTCTTGACTGTTTCGTTCAACACAATTTGTTTATGTAATTTTTGGTTGTATTTTTTTTTTTTCCAGCTCGATAATAACTAAATAATACTTTTGGAAAAACCAGACCATAGCAGAACACTAACAATGGAAAAATTAGGTGTCTGTAAATGTTCAGATTATTAAATGTGCTTGAACCAATACGTATACTACACAGGAAACCAGGATTATAATAAAACTAAACCAATTCACTTGCAAGTACGTCACAGCTGACAAGAAACCACACTGACGCTTTATTGGATAAACCTAAAATTTTGCTACATCTATATTTTGTGGGTGTTCTGAAAAAAAAAGAACACCCACAAAAATAGGTTCATTGAAATTGAAGTAAAAAATTAGGAGAAGGTTTCCAATTAAACATTTTTCAGTGCAAAAATGACAGGATAGGTCATCAACAAGCAGAGATAAAATTGTAGCCTAAACAATTCTATATCAAGTTGCCATATTAGACCACTTGATATAAGGCGTATATTTTAAACGAGGAATTTCACGATGCTTTAAACAAATGAACTGTCAACTTTTTCTAGGCACAATAATCCTATACCATACCCCAGTCGTTATTAATTTATCTATTTCCCTGAATTAAGGGGATGTGTTAATTCTCTGAATCTATTTGTTTTATTTTCATTCATTTCCCCCCACTGTTTGCGCTCTCAGAGAAAATGGCTGCTTTGTTTACATGCAGTAAAACTCCACATTAGCCAAATTAAATAGGTTTAAACATTTCCCGCTGTATACAATGACGGGCTGACGAATCTCTCCATTGGTTGCACCGCAGTTTAAACACAGATAAGGAAGAGAGCATCCCATTGAAAAGGTTTTTTGTTAATCCAAGGCAATTGAAATGCCCCCTTTCCCTCATTCGTTTCAATTTTACCAACCAAAGATAGTTTTGCCACAGTGCTTCTATTTAGTTATAGTGTGTGCTGACTGGAAAACTTAAGTTAATTGCTCAACTGCATTAGAATTACCAGGCTGTCCTGATAAATTCCTCTTGCTGGCGCGCTGACAAAACGTCTGAAACTATTTAAAAAGGCGAGAAAAGAAATATCAGCAAAGGTACAGTAAGGACGCCGCTGCAATGGTTGCAACATTTCCGCGGATTTTACCCCGTTACTACCGCAGGTTTGATATCCAATGTGTGAAGGCTTGTCATTTTGGAGTTATGATGGAATCGAAGATTTAATAATTTTATTTGTAAACTGAAATTTGAATATAAGAAAAATGTTTACTCGAATTAATTGGTATTACCATTATTCTTCTCTGATATCAAACGTATATATACTAATAATTCTGCAAGACATGACAAATGAATAGGTTACAGTATTGACTATATACATACATGGCGTGGCACCCAAGGATAGTGTTAAGTTAAATATTAAGCATATTGAAAATAACTTGAACCTACTCAATTTACGAATGAGAACGCTAATATTTTAGAAATGAAAAACTGAACTGGGATCGCATAGGCATTAATTACTAGACATACTGAAACCTGTACATTTGAGTTAATAAAAAACAACATTATCCATCTCGTGTTTCAAAAGATATGAGATTCAAAAATACATGTGTAAAACCAATCCAATCTTGATAGCTAACGGCTAACCCGATAATACGAATAAAGCAGACTTGTTTCTGGCAGCAGAAGCACCTGCTGTACTGACACGTTTCAGAATAATTAGCCTACAGGTAGGCCTGCATCGAAATGACCCACTGAATTTCATTTGAGCCTTGGTTGTGTTGAGGCCACACACTCGTGTTGACTGACAGATGATGATATTGTTTGAACATATCTTTGCAGTAGGCTAATACTACTACAACATTGATAATAATAATAATAATAATAATAATAAAAGTAGGCTAATGCATATGCTACCCGTTCAGTTATCAAGTGCATATATAGAAAAATGGTCAATAATTTCTCTTCTTTCTTATTCTTCTTATTTTACCTTGGGTAAATACCTTTATATTAGGCATGCATTATATTTTAATAGCCTATTCAAAATTGTTACGGTTGTAACAGCAGCGGTCTACTTTAAAATGCCTTGTTAAGCAAATGGCGCTAACGCTGACATCGGAAATCTTTTCCATTAAAGTTATGGCTTGCAGGAATACCTTTTAAAACGTCACCTCTAAAATCCACTTTATGTGGCAATGGATGTTGACGCTGCCTAGTAATAGCCTACCTTTTGTATCAGGATTAATTGTACCCATACGATTATCTGAAAATGAACAGCCAGCATTTGGCTGTTTTGGGTCAAATTTGAAAACATCAACATTATATTATAAAAGGAGTCAGTGCATATAATACGGTTGGATATGTCGTGACCCCAACGGGACACACGCAGTTCAGACTGCTAACAATGCAAAAAATAGGCTAATATAATGGAAATGTCTGATAAACGCAGAATCATCTTAAGGGTATAGGGTCCTTTCAGTTTCTCACTTTGAAGGTAATGTTGATTTAAGAGATCTCAAGTCATCGTTGGATTAGCCTATACACCAGTCGAGTTTGGCCCAACCTGGAGACTCATTCCTGCAGTCAGAATCTTTCGATTTTAATTAAGTGCATGCAGCACTTATGAACATATGGGAACGGCAGACGCTGCATTAATCCCCTACACGCATTTGTCGATGTTAAACAATGGGCCATGTAGTTAGAGTACTACTTGGTTCAGACCGGCCCCGTCGGCTCACGAAATAAACTTGGGCTACCCCAAGCGCCAGCGACCACTTGATGACTGCACAGTTGTGACCATGGTAACCGTGGAATACTGCTAGTCCGGTAGCCGTTGTTCGGGTAAATCTATGACACCGAGGCTTCTATCCAATCAAACCGCACTGCGCATCCCCTCTGTCTTTCAGAAACTTTGTTCACTATCTGAAACTGCCACCAGTCTGTGCAGAGTACCTTAGTTTCTTGTTGAGTTATATTATAGGTCAATGTGATGTAATATGTTACCCCCTCCCCCCCAAAAAAGAAGCCTTTGCTTTTCCGTTGTTAGCCCATTTTTAGAGACAGGCCTCTATTTTATAGCCTATAAACTATATGTCATTCTCAACTGAAGACCTACGCTACTAAAGAGATCAACGAATAGGCTACTCGAGCCTGTATGAAGCGATTACCTGTCAATATCACGGCGAAATTAATTGCATCCCACAAACCATACTAATTGGCCTGCCGCATCATCTGTTCTATTTTCATATGCTGGTATTACATTTAGTGGGTCATGATTCGTACAGGCCATGAGATTTTTCAGTAAAATAGCTAAACGAAAAACGAAACTTTTTCCCAATTTGGGATTAAGCCACTGATTACTAAAACGTTGTGACTTAATCCAGGCCCACTCGTGAATTAAAACTGCAGGAAGCGACCCCTTCAAATGTAGGCCTACTTTTTATGCGGCCTAGTATTTTTGTAGCTAATTACACCTATGCCCTAATAGAATCGCCTGTCTTTATGTCCTTTTAGCCGCTCTCTGCTCCCATGTATCTTTCGTACCTTTCTGCAGTTTCGGGGAATGAGGACAGATCCTTTTTAAAGACATAAAAAAACATGGAGAACTATATATGCATATACTGTATGTAAACAAAAAGTGCATTGACTTCAGACTCCGAGGTTTTTGTCGCATGCCCTATATGTAACATATTTAATCTATAACAGTGTTTCACATGATAAAAGATCCTACACGTGACAGAGTCAATGACATTCAACGTATTAACATCAAAAACCAGTCCAGTTGGGGGAAAACGCGATCCAGTGCGTTCGTGCAAGGTCCGCCGGCATTGGATTCAATGTGAGGGTTCGTGCTCGAACTCAAGCCGTAGAGGGAATCTGGGCTGTGCATTTCACAAACGCACTGTGTGCATAGCCAAAGTTGATTAGTTGGATAGTAGGCTACCTTATATTGTCCACGAAACAATTTAATACAGAAGTATTTAGCCGTATATGCCTAGGGTTTGTGTGTAGTCAAGCGAAGAACCACTCATGTCTTCAATTTCTATAGCCTATATTGTTAAAAAAAATGTTTGCTAAATGGACTGCATATAACGTACACAGTTTTTAACGATTAGATTAGGCCCTAACAAAAGAAAGGACGAAGGAAAGCACCAAAAGAACAAGTCTATAGTCCGTAATCGGTACGGTAGGACCAGGCTACTTCAATAATAATAATAATAATAATAATGATGATAATAATAATAATAATAATAATCTGCCTCAAATACTCAATAAATCCTGTAATATCACTTTGCTCCTGCTTATCCTGGCTTAGCCGACAGTAGGCTATATTTTCTGCATTAGTTATTTAAGTTTGTGGCATCATCAATAAATTTCATAATCTTGTCACAGATTAAATTAAAAGGGTTTTGTACCCATAATAACAGCTTTAAATGTTTTAAAGGCGAAGTCTAAAGGGATTGGAGTAAGCGCACTAAAAAGCATGCGATTTCAATTTCTCTGACTGCTCAAACAAATCCGCGGATTTACGGAGATCCGAAACTGATAATAATACTAACAGCTTGATAACTTCGATGCTTGATAAAGTAAATTGTATAGCTACAGCTATTCCACAAGCATTCTTGTTGTAGTACTTCTCCATCGTCATTAGGTCCATATACCAGCCAATTCTGTTTTGCTGTTGTCGTTAAAATTACACATCGTTGATAAGTATCACATTTTTCGCAAAAATGTACCATTATGTCAAACGAGAGACGTACTTTATTATTCACATAAAACTTAAATTTAAAGGATATTTCATTTCATCTGCATTGATAGATTCCATACAGCTCTAAACTTGATTCTACCAATTAGAAGAAATAAATAAGCTGTGTTGGTTGTAGAGTGAGCGGGCGTTTCCTCTTGTAAACAAGCAAATTGCCAAACACTTATTAGCCAATTAGCCCCCCATAGATGCGGTCACCCCAGAGATTATGAAATATAACTTTAAACGGAAAATCGGTGGACCTGCAAAGCAGTTTCTCATGTTGTCCCAATCTTTGAGTTGTTTCGGTTCATATAACAGAGGCCTGTGGCAACAAGAGACACGGAATCGATTTCTGTACAAGAGAGTAAGATGCAGACTATGCCCTACTTCCAATTTGTAATCGTTCTGTACTCGTTTTTATAGTCTGGCAAGGAAGTTTTTATTCTTACCCAGGCCAGAAGATTTTGGTTTTACTTTAATTTCAGTTTATCGTAGGTCTGACATAGCGCATAAATTAATTAATGTCCATTCATACCTTGGCTTCACTGTCCTAAGTGTCCCATATATTTATCATAAGCAACATAATTATTTTATTGTCAGTGCCCTGTCCTGTACCTATAGGCCAATAAGGCAGAATAAACAAGTCCTGCGTTCATGTTCATTTTGAAAGTTCATTCCACGACAGATGATGCTCTAGTAAGATCATTTGCAAAGACTACAATCCTTGCCTTGAGTGCAGTTCTCCCGGGACCTTGGTTTATGACGGACCTTGGTTCCTTTCCATTAAGCAGAAAAATCATAATGTTGTGTTTTTCAGAAAGGAAGAAAAACACAAAGCCATAAGCTGATTACCATTTTTCAACATATGTTAAAATGAAATGGCATATTAATATTAGGCACACGTCTGTTGGTCAAGTTAATACCTAGTTAGTTCTGTGAAGAGCCCATTTGGGCCCGGGACTGCTAAAGTCTAGGATTACTGGGACATCCTGGAAAAGGGAGAATTCACATCACCATCTACCCCCTTTAGGCTCATAGACCATTAATAAAAATCTCCTTAAGAGCCAAATGGAAATACTCTGATAGCGGATTACGTGCTTCTAATGGCAATATACTGAACTGTGCAGCACACAGAAGCTTGTTTGTGACTAAAGTATCTGAAAGGGGGGCGCTAAGTGATAATCGTCTGGACAACAACATTCAAAGAACCGGATGCCCGTAATGGTGGCTGCTATGACACTTGGCCTCAGGAGTTGAACTGAAACTTTGTGAAAAAACAGCACAGCATGTATCTGTAAAGGCCTAGCAGTTTCGCAGACAGGGGCACCATGAGGGGGGAGGAGGGCACAGTTTCAAGGACCCTGACTGGCAGCGGCCCTCAAAGCATTTTAGAACATAGGATTTTCCGGGGTGGAGGGGCCCAATGTGAGATCTTTTCATGGGGCACAAAATCCCTGGTGGTGCCCCTCTTCACAGACCACAAGACCTTTTGTGGCAGGTTGGTTTTATAGCCGAAGAAAAGGTTCAATATAGTGCACACGCCTATGAGTAGACCAAAAACAATAGACTATATGGACAAATCATCTTCACAAATTGAAAATGTTTGACCGGCTAGTAAAATTAAAAAAAAAATAATAATAATAATTTTATTGGTCATTGTTGGAAGAATACGCATGTATGCACCCTCCGCTTGTATGCCCCTCCACAAAGCTTTCGATGTTGTATATGCGCCTATTTAATCTGTAATGAGTAGCTTGTATGCCACACCCTTTTCCTGCCAGCCTCCTAGCCAAGTCTTCAGGACCACAATGGAAATAAGCCATTATGTGACGTCATTGCGGTATCCTGGTAGAAGTGCCATATTCATATCTGTGTACTGTAGTTTTATCAAATAAACTCAATCAATCAGCAAAAATGACTGTAACACATTGTTTTATCACACATTGACATCCATGCTGGGCCTGATTGGTTCACTGAATAAAGCCATAGCTTTTATTGTATACTGATGTGCTGTTCCTTTGCTAACTGGTTTAAAAAGTTATATCTATTGTTTGCAGAAAGTAAAGTATAATAGCAATCATAAAAACAGTTGAAGTCATTTGTTTGGATTCCTTGTGGAGCTGCGGTAGCCCAGTGTTCAATCCTGCCGTTTAATCGATGCTTTGTCCATTTAATGAGGGCGTCAGTTTACAAGTGCTGTTTTGTCAATGGGATCATCATTATTGCAGTTAAGGGCCCATGTTATCTGATCTACTATCCCTTTATCTATTTGTGCACGGAGTTGCGGTTTTAAATGTGTGTCTTGTCATCACTTCTTTCGGGAAATGTACCCTACAGGCTATGTATGGTAAGAGCTTTTTTGTCTACGCGTTACCAGAGTCTAGTACAGCTTTTGGTCTGGGCGTTAAAACCTGTACCACCGAATCTGGTGAGTAATAGTCAAACAGAATCAGATCCTACCACACTGCCGTGTGTTACTAGCACGTAAAGGAAATGCGTCCCTTTCTCCTTAGTCCAATAGCTGAGATCAGACGTGGATGCTCAGTAATGAAAAGGATAGGCGTATAACATCTTGAAATTTGTTACATGTATGACGACATTCCCGTGCGATCATGCTTCATCTAGGGAGTAGCAGAAATAAACACAGCCAACAAAACAGACTGAATTATAAAGCGTTTATCTCGGCCTATGGATGTTTTTGATTGTGGGTATTGTATTTATCCCCAAGGGCAGCGAAACGAGACTGAATTGTTCTGCTTAGTAAATATCACGTACAATAACTGGAGCTGGAGTGGGAATTACCCAGTCGTTACCTTCCGGTTGTAGTGGTCTTAGCGTTACCGATATACTGTAGCAGTGAAGTAAATAAGTTTCCCCAAACTTGCGAGGGCCATTCTAGAACCAAACACATGCTGAAGATGTCATCAGATTATTTAGCAGTAGTTTTTTGTTTTTTCGACGTCGCTAGCAGCAACATTACGTCTCGAAGGTATTGTTATCGTCCAAAATGAGTGTAGGCCTACTTATACTACTACTTATACCAAATAAAAGTACTTCGGTCGATGTAAAAAAAGTTTTGTTCCGATAAACCAGTTTTAAAAACGTATATAAATGCACGCAAGACCATTTGTACTGTAGGGATTATTTAGATTTACCTGAGAACGTAAATCAACCGAATTACAGCAAATATAGGCCTACCTAAACGCACAGTGACTACTGTGCCTTCTCTTATCTCCAATACCATTCGCATAACGACTTGGTTTGGCACGCCCTTTTCTGTGAACTTCATTTGTTTACATGACGAATTTTTAAATGATTACCACAGCAATATTTATTGACATGGAACATAAATCAATTATTTAATATTATACTAATGACTATGTACTAATATTACATTTTTTTAAAGAAATGTAACATATTTTAGGCAGCCAAATTTGGGGAATTACTCCTTCCTCTTTTGAAATTCACGGACGAAAGTCTATAGCTGCAGCAAACAAGAAAACAGTTAACCAAAATATTCTAAACAATATGGAAGCGTGCCGCAGAAGCAAGGGAATTGCACACGTTTTCCCATGTCACAGCTCCGTAAGAGAAAAACTGTCTCCAGAAACCGTAAGTGGATTGGAAATACCGCGTGGGACATCAATTAAATTTTGGGCAAAAATTGGGCGCCAGATTGCTTAAAGTAATGAAAAGCGAATGGGGGAAAACGGAACGACTTCTCGAATTTAGATTTAATTACAGCTTCCTTTTCCCTCTGTATGCCGCGCAGAGGGCAAGAGTGAGCATCTTTTTGTCTCTCCAGCGCGAGGCTCCACAGAGGCTCTTTATTAGCCCAATTAAGCAGGTGTGCAAAGAGGTCTCTCCTATAATTTACACCTTTCTAATGAAGTCCCCGTGCTCTTAATCTCCTGCAAACAAGATACACTCGTGAGAAAGTGTACCAGGAAAAATAAATTAATTAGGTGAGACCGACAGATTATAACCGAGGGACCCCCCTAGAAGGACGACATTACTCTTAGGTGTTTTTATTTATTTATAAAAAAATTATTTATTTATTTATTTTGGGAAGACGGAGCGTATTTCAAACTTGATGAGTCAGTCTTCTCCAGTAACAGGAGCATTACTACTTATGGGAAGACTGGAGCTGAATTTCGTCAGTGCTTCAAAACCATTTATTTACAATTTCAGCCCTGTGAAAGGGCTGAAATTGTAAATAAATCCATCCTTAGCACATATTCTCAATGCATTGTTTTCCTAGCCTGTATGTTTTTTTCATGGATCTTTTAGTGATCTGCACAATATGAAGTGTGGGGGTGAAACATGACATCTTCTGTTATCTCTTCCAATCTCTGACTGACTGGGAATGCTTAATTAGCCCTCAAAGGCTAATAATTGTTTGGAAATGAAGGTGAGAGTGCACCCCCTGGACTACCTCATTATCTAGAGTAAAGAGTGAGGAAATTTGATAACCCATTGGAGGCCTCAAGGACTAGGCTGGCCCACAGTACTTACCACATTGGTGTCTAATGGACTCCCCGCCCAAACATCAGACACCTTTCCCACTTGTTCTGTTAAACCAAGATGCCATCCTTTGACATGTTTTCTTTGCTACACTTCATCTTTGTGATTTGGATGTTCTCAACTAGATTTTGTATATTAACTTTGCGTAATATTTTTATACTCTCAATAAAACATTGTACTGAAGTTCTGATCTTGGTTTTTTTTTCTGCTCCCACAACAGTGATTCCAAGGCTAAAATACCTTGAAATGGCAGTGTTGGAGGAGTCAGCTTTGTATTGCGTGTGAAACGCTCATAGATGGAGCAGGGCGTGCCAGGGCACACTGTTAGAATATATGGGAGGAAAGAGAGGTGCAAATGGGAAGACAGACTGGAGTTGGTGGGAAGACAGAGAGAAGGGGAATCAGGGAAAAAAATTAGGGGGTGAGGGTGTTGTGGAGGAGATGCTGACCTTGAGGAATGGGAACCAATTAGGGTGCAGAGTGTGGAAGAAAGACTGGCAAAAATATCTAAACTGCATCTAAAAAGAGAAGAGATGGGGAGAGGGTAGAGAAGGAGTGGAACGAAAGACCTTTCTGGAATGAGAGGCCTCCATCAACGTTCCCGCTCCGTCACTTCCTGGTCCTTGCATCCACTGTGCCCTTTCCCCACCTCCGGGAGACCTTGACTAATTTTTTCATTTTGGGTTTTTAATTATTTTATGGTCCGGGGTGGAGGGATGCGGCTCCAGCTGTCGCGCACACGTCAGCTGCCACCCAGCTCTGCCCTGCCGAGCCGAGACAGGATTAGGCAGAACGAGGGGTGCGGCCTGCCTGCTCCAAATCATCTTACCCCCTCGCCCTCTTCTGGCCCGGGCCAGTGCGACCCTGGAGGCTCATTGCTGGAACCACCTCGCGTCCCCCTGCTGACCCACACCAGGCCACATCCCACCCCGGAGCTGGCCCTTTCATCCTTTGTTTTATTGTAATTATTAGTACTTATCTAGGGACCGACATGCATTGCACACGTGTGATTACGCACGTAAACTCTGTTCATTTATTGACCCGGGTTCGTGTGGGGAGAGCAAGGGTGCCCAGGCTCATCCAGTTTCACATACATACTGCAACTCACGGTACTTTGAATTTAGCTTTGAACTCAATATGTTTTTCAAAGCTCTTTCTCTCTCTCTCTCTCACTTTCTCGCTGTCTCATGTTTGTCTCTGTATTAATTATTTAAGCATGAATTGCCCCCAGTATATGAGTACACCGGTGGTCTGGCTCTGTGTCCAATATACCTGTTCACCAGTACATTGTGGATGCTGAAGAACCCAAGCCCATGTTAGTGGTTGTTTTCTGTCCTTGTACAGCTGTCTGGCAAAATAAACCAATTTGTGGTGATGTCCCCCATTCTTCAACGCACATCTCCTTGGCAGTAGGCCAAGTGTTTACTGTGACAAGTGTTCTTAAGGGTGTTACGACCAGATTCCACTCGCGAAACGTCTCCCTCATCCACCTCTCCCACCGTACTCTGTACTTTTTCCCAAATCTTTTATCCTGAGTTGTCAGTCTGTCATAATTTTCATTTCCCTCCTGACAACATTTATTTTCCCTTGTCCTTTTTAATTCCCTCTATGCCTATCTCTGTCCTCCCTCCCTCTCCCTCTGTCCCCCCACCTCTCCCTCTGCACCCCCCCCCCTCCCCAGTTCCCTCTCCCTCTCTCCTGAGAGCAGATGGGGTGGTGGCTGAGCGAGGGAGTCGCTGGGTATGGAGACAGATGCACCCTCCCCTCCCCCACTCTCCCTCATCCTGCCCACCTGTTTAGGCCGCAGATCGAGCGCGTGCCACACCAGCCTCTCGGCCGCCGGCCATTATCCCGGCCCAGACAAAGGGGGTATTTAGGCAGGCCGTAGCCGCCTGGTCGCCCGGGGGGGGACACAATGGCGGGAAGCTGCCAGGCCCTCGGCTGCGTGGTCGTGGTCACGTGCCTGTGTGCGTACGCGTCAGGGGGCATATGTGCATCCCAATATTTGTCTGGGTTTACTACCAGTGGCATTATGCACTGGGGTTAGGGGGCAGCGTGTGTGTACATGCGTGTGTGTATGTGAGCGTATGTTGGGGGGGGGGCATTCCAAACAGACAAGGCAATGCCTCATTAGCAAGGGGCTTCATCCAAAAAGTTGTATTGTGACTCACCATGAACAGTTTGGTCTGTGCTACTGTCTAACTGCTAGGTGTATGCAAGTAACAAAGTTCCTCTTGCTGGAAGACTTATTTGAAGTGAACACAATCACTGACTCAGCACACACAAGCCGTTTGCATATATGTACCTACTACCATGCCACAGTAAAGCTGCAATTGTATCCTAAACTCAGATTGGCCGTACAAAGTTGACAAACTGCCATCTCTAGCCGTTAAAAACATTTGGAGGGCTATGCAGGCTATCTGGCTGTGTCCAGAACATCTGGTGTGTGGCTTGTGACAGTCCGTGGCCTGGGTTGCCCAGCAATGGGTTCCCATCCCTACAGTGAATACATCCACAGGGATGGTCTGTATACTACAGCCTGCATGGGGCTGCACCCACTGAAGGCTCACAGTGACTCTGAGTAAAAGGAGAGGTAATTCAACAACAAGTGTATTCAGGTGGAAGCCCTTGAGGCTCAATCCTCTCAATCTGTATTTCATCTAATGTGGATATGTCCTAAAGCTCAGAGCCCCATAGCAGAACAATATGACACTACACTCAGAGCGGGTGCCATAAGAGTCCATGAGACTCACAGTTGACAAATATAATCAGTTCTCCCTTGATTCTCCTTATTGCTGTAACTATGGAGAAAAACACCAGGAGGACTGGTGCAGGGAGGAGCTTGTGGAGAAGGATGAGGTGAGATGCTGCCTCCTTGTGCACTAGAGAATTCAACATTCTCCACACCCCCCACCACCTGCTCTGTGGATTAGGGACACCACACATCATCAAAGCATCCCTACAAAGACCCAGTTAAAAAAATAAACAAAGAGAATGCAGGGAAACTATTCCAATAAAGCTTTTCCAGGCAGTTTCTGGAAATTACTTTCATATAAATAAATACTGTATACTGTATACATTTTTTCAGTGTTTTTTTTTGTTTGTTTGGTTTGTTTTTATGTTATTTTTCATGAATGACTTTGATTCATTCATTCACCCAAACATAACTATTAGCAGTCTTTTCAGATTTTTGATAGTGGGGAAATGTACCACTTTCTTGTCCATCAAGCATTACATTTCTTAAATGAATATGTAACCATATCAGGCACCTGAATTGTTTTCAGTGTCATCATTTATGGAGTGTGCTCTCAGAAATATGTTTTTAATTCATGGTGTATTAATTCATGGTGCTGAAAGTGAGTTTGTCAGTGAAAGGGAAAGGTGTTAATGGGTGCTCTGACGTGTATGTGCCACTATATTTGTGTATGTCTTGGCTTGCCTTTGTGATAGTTGCTCCTGCACTGTGTGCTTTTGTTCCATCTTTCCCTGAGACTGTTCGGTCATGTTGTGTCTAGGCCATAAGTGTATGTTGTTATTTTGTCTAGACTGCATCATGTCAGCAGCAAGGGCAAGTGTGTGTTGTATTTGTGTGTTGTGTCTGTCATCACAGAAGCAAGGTTATGTACGCCTCTGTCACATAATGGAACCCTTCATTTGTCATCACTTGTTTGGCCTACTTTCATGTACAAAAACACATGCATTTGTTCTGTCATTTCCATGAAAAAGGGGTAAACAGGCAGAGAGCAAGAGGGCAGCTCGGGGGTGTGGGGGGGAGGGAGGCGTGGGCATGGTTGAGTGGGCAAGAGAAACAAAGACCTGCCAAACACTAATGACAACAACAAAAACAACAGCGATGACAAACACAACCACACCTCAGACAGACAGCGTGTGTTTACCATGAATTAATGGACCACAATAAACTGAATTTAGAATTGATTGACGGTGGTTATTAAAATGTAGAGTACATTGCGTTGCATGCCAAACATCACCCCTCTGGGGAAAAGCAGAGGTAAAACAATAACAAAAAATATTTCCATAGGGTAAAAAAAAAAACAAGAGAAATTGTTTTACATTGTACAGTCTGCATGCCTGACCTTTTAATATCTGATACAATTGGAACAGTTCATTAAAGTCTTCTAACATATTTAAAAATAATAATAATACAAAATTGTCAATCCTGTAATATCATTTCTCTTATTAAAATCGTAAACATTTCTATTCTATACCACCAGTCTGTGGAGCCTGTCAATCACATTTAAACAAACACCATGGAGCACTGGAGCATGACAAACAACTTGACCTTCCATGACTTTTCAAAAGTGACCTGTGGGCAAAAACATGACCTCATCTTCTTGCATTGACAGTGTGCAATTACAGGAAAAATATCACAAAATAAGACTACAACTGTAAGGGCAATGTTCCAGCTTCCACAATACATATTAAAAATGAATTCATACAGTAATTTGATAAAGTCAGCAAAGCATTAGGAGTAATGTCAAAGAATAATTCAACTGTGGATTTATGAAACCAGCCCCCCTCCTCCCACACACACATTGTGAATTAAGTGTTGATAACTGTAACTGTGTCAGTGCTGGTGACGGAAGCCTTCCACTCCACGTCAGGAGCAACACGGCATCCTATTGGTCAGCTTTTTGCCATTGTTCCCTCTGGACACTCCCCCCTGCGGCCCACCACCAGGACAGCAAGTATACGTTGGCCGGTTAATGAGCCTAGGCTGCACCTCATTAAGACCCTGGTCTCCTAATTAGTGGCACACAGACATGGCATTTCCTTAAGGGAGGTTGCACTGGAGAGTTAGATTGTAACAAGGGAAAATTAGGATGAGGAAGAACTGGACAAGCTACATACTGTTCTCCCCCCCTCCCCCCCCCCCCCCCCCCCCCACAAAGCAGGTGTTTCTCCCTTGACTCCACTTGGCTTCATCTGTGTGTCTACAGACCCACATTCACACTCACCTGTACACCCCTCACACCCACACACACAAATACGCACCCTAACACCTGCACAACATATAAACCTTGCATAAACATATAAACGCACTCACATCTTCATACACAAATAAACATACCCACATACACACGCTCACGTAAACACCCCATGCCATACATACTGCAAACACATACACATCCATGTACTCGCAAAAATGCACACCCTAACATACATCCTCACATCCACATTCTGTACATATTCTCATACCTATATACACGGCTACATGCCCATTTAACACATCCACAATACTTCACCCAAATATCGACAAACAATAATTTCCACCAAGGTGGGTCCTGTCCTATTTTAACACACTTCTCCTGATTTAATTGAAGTCTACAACATGTGTATCAAAGAACCCTTGATAAGCCATTCTTATATTTCTGCAACAAATCCTAAATTGGATTGTCTGACTGCCTTTACGAATTGGGCCCTTAGCTCCAATATCCAACAAAACATTTGGGAAATGAGAAGACCCCAGTGACAAGCAAAGAAATCTACACCCACAGCTAAACACTGCCCGCTATATCTGACCAGTCATTATAGAGTGAATGTGAAATTTACTGAGCAGATTAGAAAACATGTTCTTGAGAAAACATCGCAACCAAAGACATTGACTGAGACTAGTCAGCCAGGCTGACATGAGACATGGACGTTTAGATTTGAAACTGGAGGCGCCACTACCTGCAGGGCAGGGCTGGCACTGGCACACAGTGGCCACGGATCCTTTCTCAGTGTGTGAGGCTCGTACAATCTGCCCGGCTCCACCCCCCCAAGCAGGTGTCCTCTGGGAAGGCACACTTCACACACTGGACCAGAGGACCGGGGTAGCTGGGGAGGGGGCGCAGGGGGGACCCAGATGGGTTAATGGGGAGCTTAGCATCAGGATTACAATGCAACAGTGTTGGCTTCGCATTGAGCTGCAATTACTCCAAGCCCACACTGTCTGCACCCGTCCTACCACGGGACCTGGGCGGGAGGGAGCGGGGGCATGCCACCCCGGCCCGGCACACGCCTGGCCCACGCTCTGCCTGCGCCCCCCCCCCCCCCCCCCCCCCGCCACATGCCCCCCTCACCCACTCCATCCCGCAGGACAATCTGTTACATATCTCCCACCCTTCTACCCATCCGTCCTCTCCTTTGCCCCATCCCCAACCACGGCATTCAAGCTGCCTGACTAATCTGTTTGTGAAACATACATCCCCACAACCAGACCCCCCCCCCCCTCCCCCTCACCCCCACGCCCCATGTCGCCCTGCCCGTAGCAAGCCGAGCTCTGGCCTGGGAGATTGAATTGTTAAGGGCAGCAACAACAGCTTCACTAATGAAATTCCCCCAGGTTAATCCCTGCCCGGCCTCTCATCTCGCTCCTGAGCCGGGCTGGGAGGGCGAACAACAAACAATAAACACGCGCCACCTCTTTACAATGAGCCCCCGAAAATAACAAAACAAAAGAGGAAAAGAAAATGGATGGGGGGGGGGGGGTAACAATGGATTGGTGGGCGGGACGCAGTGGGGGTGAGCAGGGTCCTGCTGTTGACACAAGCGGTGCTTACGGGAAAGGCATCTTAATGATCAATCCCATCAGATAAACACGCGCACTCACGTGCGCCCACACAATAAACAACATAACAAAAGATGGCTGGCAAGAGCACCTGCTAGTCCAATTCTATCCGCAAGACAAAATTTAGTCGTTACATGCTGCCCAGGGTGCCATTTAGTGCTACAGTGGGCAGAGTGGGTCACCCAGTGGGTAGCCGACATGCTGAGGAACGGTGTTTTTGCGGTCCCAACGTCCTTTAATAAGGGCTCCAAAATGGCCCCCTGTATGTCGGCTGGCCACAGCTGACAGGACCTCAGCTGGACACCCAATTGGTGACTCCCCAAAATCTGAGTGGAGCTCCTGAATCTGGGGCAGAATGCCACCCATACAAACCCCACTGTCCCTCTATCATGGCTGTGAGATGTACCTCAGGAGTGGGACCAATGCCCCAGACTCTGCGGCCCCACAGACTGCTGAGTACAGCTTCAATCAGCCAATCTCTCAATCACATTCCATTAGACACGGCATACCACTCTTAACAAAGATGCCCCAGAGCGCTTTACTAAATGACATGTACAACAGATATGACGTGAAATGGAAAAGAACACCAATAATATGATATGAGAGAAAAAATCACCTGGAGTAACTGTAGTAAAAATGAGCAGTTATACTCACAACATTGCCATCTTCCATTACCATTGCAGACTTACCTCTTCAGACTTCAGCGATGTTAATCCTAGATGAATTTTCCCTAATCTCCTGGCTGAATTTTGTCCTACAGCACTTCTGCCTGTCATTTTTTACTGATGACTGATGAGCACTTTGTGATCATTATGATCACTTAGGGGTTTATCCAGCACTCAGACTGGATGAACTGCCTTTCAGGTAGTTGCTTGCTATAAATTATACTATATTACTATTTATGTTCTGCACTCTAACTTCTAATGGCCTGTACTTTGCCCTGGATTGGTTCCAAATTGACACTACACACAAATTCACAAAGGCACACACACACTCGCACACACAAGTTCACACGCACCTGCACGTAGGCACACACACACAAACACACACACACACATGCACACACACACACAAATTCATATACCCATACCCATATGTACATCCATACATTTATGTGTACCCAGCATGGTGGTGCTGGATTCATGTCTGTCTCTGTCACACAGGCTCCACAGGGCTCTAGGCCCACTCATAATTACTCCAGCCTTCCCCCTGGGGGCCGTCAACTGGCTGTCAGAGCAGCTAGCTGCCTGTCTCTATTAGAAAAGCCCGGCTTCCGTGCGTCTGTGTGATGTCAGAGGCGCGGCGGTGGCTATGCAGACGTGTCAGGGAATCTGCCCTTCTGCCCATCTGAGCGTCGACCTCGCCGTGCGCCTGTCTGCAACTCAGCGTCTCGCATCTCAGACTGTCTGCGCAATCATGTTTGTGGCAGCGCTCAGCATGGGGCATGCTCTCTACCGGTGTGAGGGGTGTTGAGAGCAGACACAGCGGTGTTCGGGTGTTTCATGTCTCGGGGCTGTGGATATGGAAGGCGTAGTGAGTGCGTGTCCAGCTGTGGCTGCGTGTTGTGTTTACATTAGCGGTTGTGACTGTGTGAGCTGGTGAACGTCAGTATTAGTGTGCAACGGGGTTGGCTGTGGTTGTGTTTGCGAAGGTGTGGTGGTGACTTTGAGAGTGTGTGTGCACAATTGTGGTTGGGACTACTTGTCTGAGTGTGGTTCTGCTTGTGGTTGTGAGTGTGAGAGTGTGTAGGTGTGGTTGTGATTGTGACCATGCACATGAGTGCAGTTGTTGTTGTGGTGGCAGTTGTAAGGGTGTGTGTGAGTGTGGTGGCAGTTGTAAGGGTGTGTGTGGGTGTGGTGGCAGTTGTGAGGGTGTGTGTAGGTGTGGTGGCAGTTGTGAGGGTGCTTCGGGGTGTGGTGGCAGTTGTGAGGGTGCTTGTGGGTGTGGTTGCAGTTGTGAGGATGCTTGTGGTGGCAGTTGTGAGGGTGTGTGTAGGTGTGGTGGCAGTTGTGAGGGTGCTTGTGGTGGCAGTTGTGAAGGTGTGTGTAGGTGTGGTGGCAGTTGTGAGGGTGCTTGTGGGTGTGGCAGGAGCAGACGATTGCGAGTGCGGGTGCACTGAGAGGTGTAATGCCTGATTAGGGGATTATGGAGCTGCTTCTTTGCAGTTCTGTGAGGAACAATTATTAACATTTTTGTGTCTCTAATCCTGGATAAACACAGCTTTTCAAGAACAACGGCAAGCCTTTCTTCCCTTTTCCTCCCAGCTAAAACCCCAGTCACTTCAACTCCAAAGCCCCGCTAACACCAGTTGAACAGGACAGGTCCCTCTGGGATAGGGGAGCAGCGGAACACTGTGCCGCTTCATAATCAAGGTACAGCACCTATGACACAGGGTGGGGTAGATGCGTACGTTTTAGGGGAAGATCCTGGTACTGTTCAGGGAAAAAACTCCTGTGTGGGAAAAATGCGTGTTGAGCGGGCTGTAAACTGAACACGCTTACAGTCTGTAATCTCTTTTATTTGTTTGTACATGTCTCCCTTGTAATCTGCTTTCTTGTAATGCAGAGATTTCCACAGTGCAGCTACAGTTGCTGCAGATCCAGGCAGTGGTGCCACAGTAAATTGCACAACATTCAGAAAGATACACTTTTTTATTTACTACTTTTAATTTCTTATTTCTTACAATAATTACCTTTATAAAAACTACAGTTTACGTGGCATAAGCAGTATGTACTCACAAAATACTTATAGCATATATATAGCATATAGAAATAGCATGTGGTATGTGGTTGCTGTTTCTGCAGTAGTTCTGTATAAGAGCAGAGTCTGGTTAAAGAGACTTCCAGAGAGCACACCTAGGCCCATACCGTGCGACACCAGCTGTCCCCACACATTCCTCAGCCGAAGCCTTACCTCGGGGGGCTGAAATCTGACACAGGCGGCTGATCAAACCAGGCCATTAGCCCCTTCCACATTCTGCCACTTCCAAGCACACCTCAGCCCGCTGACTGGGGATCAGTGTGAAAGGGCACCTCGCATTTTTCCCCCCGCTATCATTTAATATTTAGGAATGTGCGAGTGCATGCCCGTGCTTGTCAAGCAGCCATGGTGATAAGCTAAGCAAAAACAACCAAAAAAAAAAGAACGTTTTTTTTTTTAAACCACTGGAAAATAATTGAAATTCACATTAGCTTCGCTTTCTGAATGAAGGCCAGGAGTAATTGTAAGGATACTGTGAACTTCATGCATGAAATATGGAAATAATCGCACATCACCTTCTAGAAGAAGTTCTAGATGCTTTTGCAGCCCAGGATTCTTGAGGGATAATCACAGGCATTATGCATTCCACTAAGCTTTGATTTGCTAAGGTTTGATTTTCACTATTCACACTAATTCAGGTGATATTCATGATTCAGATAGGTTGAAGTAATAAAATTAAAAAACACCTGGCAAGGCCTAAAGAGATCACATGTGTTGGTCAGGGTCATAGTGACAAACCACACATGGGTGGAATGAACTGTTCTATGTATTTTGAAAAGATTTCCTCTAGTGCAGGGCTGGGATCAGATAAAAACTAAAGAAAGATTTCTGATAAAAATGGGGAAAATACAACAGCTCATGTATACGCACAGTGCATTGCCCAAGTGCTTCAGGTAACACTAACTACAATGTGAGACTGCTAAAAGAGCAATAATCTGGGTAAGCAAGTGACATTACACATGTCAGTAGTTTTTACTTAATAATAAGGGTTAATAGGGTAACAACTGATAATAGGGTTAAATTATGCTTCCACATCCCATCAGTCAAAATATTCTAGTACTTAGTCAACCCCATTTAAATAAGATAGACAATGTATCACCAGGGGGTTTGATATTTTATAATAATAATTCTGTTTAAGGAATCATGTTATTGGTTTTCTTCCTCTGTTTGTCAGAATGTTATGAAAAGGCTTACTCTGCAGCAAGTTCTCCATTTTACAGTGAGGTCACTGCCAGGCCATCGCAGCAAGGTAGATACAAACTGTCATAGCTGCCTCTTTATAGGAAAATATGTCAATGTTAAGTGTCTGTAAAGCACAAAATCAAATGGATCCATTCTAGATATCAGAAATGATTAATATGCAGGTAATGAAAGTTCAAAGCCAATCAAAGGCAACATATATTGTTTATATACTGTCTACTTACAATGCAGTTTTCAGAAGCTACGTACTTTGCTGAAGAGTACAGCATCCTCCCCAGGGATTTGACCCTGCTCTCTACCTTCTGTGCCACTCATTGTCCCTGTACCACAGTGCTGCAGGTGCAAATAAAAATAACTACAGACTTTTTGCTCTGTAACCCTCACAATCAGATGTGCTGTATATTTTATAATTGGTGCTAACAGAGATGTGTGCCTCTGGCTGCATTTGTCCACAACACACATTACAGCATTTCATATTTACATCAAGGGACGTGGTGCTGTGATCTAGGTACCCCAGAACGCTCGGCCAAGTGCTCCTCAGGTACCAACACACCCAGAGTGTGGTGCGGTTAAAATTTGGTTATGTCACCCACCTGGGAACCAGAAGAGGCAATAGCCTGAATAACTGAATGTTTTTTTCTGTTTTAAAATTTTTTGATATAATTATTTTGATACAGTTCCAGCCAAGGTTGATCACACTTGCTTTCCCAATGGCACATGAAAATGGCAAGCCTTAAAGGATCATATTACTGGAATCATACACAAATCATGTAATATCTATAAGGAGAATTAATACCTCTTTAAAAAAGATATTGTTTGTGCCAGTAAATGTGTGGTATGTTTTTATTTTTACTCTGTGTACTCCCTGCTCTTCCTCAAGACCACTTACAAATTCAGATGCTTTGTTAAAAATGTTTATCTTGTACAATAAAATATAAAAACATTAATTTTTAAACTAAATCCATTGTGACATCAAAACATCCAAACAAACATGTCCCAGTTAACATGACCCAGTTAACCACAATGTCAGAAAGTGCCCCAGTGAGGCTGTTAACTGTTAACTGCAACAGTCTACTCAACTCAACTCATTGGCACCATCCCTGTCATCTGTCACTTTCACACACACCCGACTGCCCAGGCCTGGAAACCGAGGGCTTTCACACAGGAATCCCTCACACTTCCTGCACCCAGACAACTGTGCAGCACAATTCCCAGGTGAGTCACTGAGGTCCAAACCTCCAAATGTTTGTAGTAGGCCTCTTGGGCCTTACCTTAACACCAGCCTTCAAGCTCCCAATGCTAACCACCACAGTTACTATCACAATCATTCGTGTTTGCTCACTTTATGGAAATTAAATACCGCTTGACAGTACAGGAAAAATGCTCCAACAACACCTGAACCCAAAAATGCCCAGAGCCCAGGCTATTCTTGCCAGCTACCATACTGTTAGTGACGCAATCCTTATACAAAACAATCTATGGATGCCTTTATTATTAATAGGCCACTGTTGTGAGTCTTACATTTTTGGGGACCGACAGGAGGCCCCCCCCTCCATGTGGGCTGGCGACCGGTGCTGAGGGGCTGTGCTGCTGGGAGCGTGTTGCCCATCTGGCAGGGCAGGATTTAGCCCTAATCCCCAGCCTCTCCACAGGGGGCTCCAAACTGCTGACCAGCCCTCCCCTGCAGACACACGCAGATACAGTATACGCAGTAACACACATACAGCGCACACAATAACCCAATAACACACACACATAAAGCAACTTATTACTGTACATTTCACAGAGGCAAGGTTACAATTATATGTGGCACCATCAAGGTGTATGCCTCACTATCTGGGAGATAAAGGGAGAGGGGAGTGTTGGCTTTACAGGGATAAAGGGACGATGCAGGGTGTGACATTTCGGGACTGGTCGCAATAGAAAGCCAGCCAGCAAGGTGTTAAACAGTCCAGACACAAAATTACAAAGGTTACCATACAAGCACAGATACATACATACATGCATACATACATTCATACAGTATTCCTAGTAATACAAAGGCACATACATGCATTCAGCATACACACGAATACACGCACAAAGGAAAAAGCATACTCTATAACGCACTGGTACAACATATTGAAGAACATAAAACATGAGCACACAAATATACATAGAGTATAAGAACACATACAGTATTTTTCAGAACACACAGCCAAATGCAGCACACTCAAGAATACAGTGTACAGTAGGCCCAAGGACACTCACCAAGTGACAGCATATTCTGGAATACACATACATTCACGCCCACAGGTTTCTGAGTACACTTAAGAACAAATAATAAACAGGAAAACAAGACAGCAAAAAAGATTTTAAAAATACCTCAAATTAGATGGTCTTGTGTGTAGGAATTCCAAAAAATATGTGAAAAATAGATTTTAAAAGAGAAAAAAACACAGACACAACAGACACTTGAATAAAAACTTGCATAAGGAATATATTACTGACAGCTTCTTTTTTAACAAACAAAAGACAAAGTCACAAAATTTGAATTTGAAGGACTGGGGTCACCAAAGAACACATCGTGTTCTATTACATCCACATTTAAGCTTTATATTATATTATTATAACACAAGATAATATTTAGTAAACAGTGTCAGTGGATAGAGTACATATACAACCTTCAGATAAAAAGTATAAACAAAACCACCCTTATCTTCAGCCTATCCCAACAAACTGGCATAACTGCACACAAGATTGTATAGACACACAGACATAAAACCACACACAATTACAAGCAACAAGAGGTAGATATACAATCACACACACACACACACTCACAAGGGCGTGCCCACCAATCCATAGATAATCTGCTCAACTCAGTCCTGTCCGTATACACACACTCACACACACACACACACACTGACAAACACACATCACTGTACTTATCACTAGAAGACAGCCCAGTGATACCTGCCAATCTGCAATCGCATTTGTCTGTTTAGATTTGTTTTGCTTTAAGCTTCCCTTGTTTTTGCACGCCTGCAGAACTGCACATGTGACAGCAGGAGAAAGGTGCAAATCTGCAGATCTGCGCATGTGACAGCAGGAGAAAGGTGCAGATCTGCAGATCTGCGCATGCGACAGCAGGAGAAAGGTGCAAATCTGCAGATCTGCGCATGTGACAGCAGGAGAAAGGTGCAAACCTGCAGATCTGCACATGTGACAGCAGGAGAAAGATGCAAACCTGCAGATCTGCGCATGCGACAGCAGGAGAAAGATGCAAACCTGCAGATCTGCGCATGTGACAGCAGGAGAAAGGTGCAGATCTGCAGATCTGCGCATGTGACAGCAGGAGAAAGGTGCAAACCTGCAGATCTGCGCATGCGGCAGCAGGAGAAAGGTGCAAACCTGCAGATCTGCGCATGCGACAGCAGGAGAAAGGTGCAAACCTGCAGATCTGCGCATGTGACAGCAGGAGAAAGGTGCAAACCTGCAGATCTGCGCATGCGGCAGCAGGAGAAAGGTGCAAACCTGCAGATCTGCGCATGTGACAGCAGGAGAAAGGACACACTGCTTCAAATCTGCGCATGCGAGCAGGGAATCCGCGCGTGCCTGCAGGTCTGCATGTGCCGTGCCAGGAGAAAGAGCCGTTTCCACCGGTCCCGCATCCCTCTCAGCCTCCCGGACCGAGACCCTCCCAGCTCTGGCTGTCCGGGATGCGGGGGGGAGCAGATAAACCGCGGCGCTGAGAAGCACGCACCCCGTCCCAGCCGGAGCGCCGCCGCTGGGCCTCCAGGCCCGGTAATTACCATAGACAGCAGAACCCAGGGACACAGAGGCTCAAACACCAGCACAGCATTACACGCGCTTTGTACAGTATTACACAATATCTTATTATCCCATTCAAGTCCTTCTATTAGCTCAATTGGATAGTGGGATTTCCATTTGTAAACTGGGAGCTTTTAGATTAGTTTGCCTCTGTCTGCGATGAGGAGCTCCCCAGTGACTGTACTGTACATGAGCATTCAGCAAAGCACACGGGAGTGACAGGGCTGCAGAAAACTCCAGAAACACCCTATAACATTTTACAAAAATTTAAGTTCACGTGGGCATACACCTGGAACTGTGGCTTCAGTCTCACACAGTGAAAGATGCTGCCCGTTCAACACTCTGTTAAAAGGAAACCAAACGCGGCCGCAGTGTGCTCTTTCTGAGGCTGGTGCAGCGCAGTACTCCGCGGAGCACTGGCACGAACCGCTGCTGTGTCTGCAGGCCCCCGCTCAGACACACTGGGGCTCCGGGGTCCACAGAGGCAGCAAATTATGAAAATGCTTCTGTGTGCTGAATGGCGGCTGAATTCCGTAATGTGGCACAAAATTATCACCTGAGGGGGAAATGCAGCCATCTCGAGTGGTGAAACAGCTCTGAACCGCCAACAGTACCCCCCCACCCCCCCTCCTCCTTCCCCACCCTCGCTCTCACCAATTCAGGAAACCCAACAAAGACATTACCCTGGGCCCGACGGCACACTTCTTGTGCATAGACGGGGAGGCAGCCATTAGATGGGCCCGGGGCTGTTCGCTGAGGTGCCTAATGCGTCCGTTTACTCCTCAATTATTCAAATGGGTCCATGGCGAGGAGCGTCAAATGGGGAAATGGGGCCTTTTTCCGCTTCCTTTCCCAAACGGGTACGGGAAATTTTCTGGGCTGTGAACGTCTATCGAGCAGCTTGCACGAATCTGAGAGCGTTCACACTGCTGTTATTGGAATTCCAGAATTGCGGCTACACGCATGTGGGCACTGGTATCTCTTCAGTGAAGCCACGGTAGCTTTAAAGGGATAATTCAATTTCAAGAGTTTTTAAAGTACTAAAATATCAATTAAAATAAAATATTATTCCAGTTTGAGTATATGTTCTCGATTGGACCGGACAGTTTCTGTGTGTGGCGAAGGATATTGCAGATGACCAGCTGGCTTTTCAATGCCGAGGATCAGGGAATTCAGGGTTCATGGTCTAAAGCGAGAAAATACACTTAAAGAAGCTCCAAGCAGCTTGTACAGCAACATTATCCGTCCAGAGGCCGCACATGTGTGTATTACCTGATTATTTTTCAAACTTTATGCTCAATCTTATTTTTGACTGGAACTATTTGCTCTGACACATGCAGCCAGCATGTGCACCACCAGCACTGTAAAGCCAGCAGGCATTGAGAATTTTTTTTAATCTAAAATGTCTGCCATTACACAGAAAATTACAAATACTGAAATAAAAAGTGAACTGATCTTCCAATAAAAAGACATAAAGCCAAACGTTAATTTAAGCATTGGCTCATGCGAGGGAGCCTCTCCAAACAAAACTGTGAGTAATAAAAATTATTGTGAAACCTCACATTCAGCAATGCCAGGCTCACACAACATGATTAAAGTAAAGGGTGAGGAAGGTGAAGGGGTGAGAGAGACAGGTGAGGCAGTGATGTGACAGGGTGAGGGAGAGGTGGAATGGAGGGGGAACAAGTGATGGAGTGTGGTGATGGGGCGAGTTAAGGATATTGAAACAGCCATGCGAGGGGTGAGACAGAAATAAGGCAGTAAAGTTGAAGGGCCTGATTCTGTTCATCTCACGAGGGTCACCCTCACCTTTGACCTCCTTGACCTGCAGGAGCCTCAACAGAAGGGGACAAACAGTGGACCCTGTTAGCTGACTGGCCCATCATGCAGAAGCAAAGAGTCTGTTTACTTGATGGTAGTGATCTCACCAGCAGAGTCTTTATACAGAATAAAAAACATGCTCAAAATATTGCCTCAAATTCTTTGTTTTTGTTCACGTCTTTTCCACAAAGAGCCTGCATCAAAAGCCCAATGTTTCGGCCAAAGCCTTTCTTAGGGGCGTATATTTTCAAAGATCCTAGAACACTGGCTCTGCTTTGGAAATTATTCACGCCTTGTAGCTCATTATACACATTAAACTGGAAATACTTCCATATCAGCTTCAAAAGTTCAACTGTTTTTGACAATACCATCGTGGCACTTACGTGAAAATATTAGGACACGGTCAGAAGATAACAAAACGTCATGCCCTTCAGTAATGTGACTTAAAGGGGCACTCTGATTCAAAACCAGCAATCAAAGCCCATAAAATGTTTTTTTTTTTAACAAATGGTGCATGAGAATTAAATTATCCCACAGGCTACTGACAGCGGGAGCAGGTTACAATCATTTATATATTGAAGACGGCAATTACTTACATTATTTGATAAGGTATTTTTACTTTTTAAATGCATCTTATATAGTTTACAAAGCAGTATGCCTGTCACAAAATCTTCACTCGTTATATCTCAGAGGCTTTAAAAGAGGGTAAAATAGCCTGTGTGAGTCACAGTGTATGTATGTGATGCAATGAGTATGGATCACATTCATTTCGTACGTCCCCACTTAGCTTGCCATATCTTTCACACACATATGCATACACATGCGCTTGCCCGCAGACACACGCACACATGCACACACATACACATGCACGCACACAGGCACACATGCACACACATACACAAGCACGAACACACGCACACACATGCACACACGCATTTGGGAGTCACAGCAGAGGGAGCAGAAAAAGGTATAATTAGAAGAGCCAGGAGGCCTCCGCCCATATTCCTGCCAGCCTGAGTCTATGGGAAGCACTGACTGAGCCATCATGGCCTCCTTCCTATCAGCCAGTCGCCACTGCCACCCATCGCCCTGCCAGCAAGCCACCGCACTCACGCAAGCGCTTGTCCCATCAGCCCTACAGGAGTGTGTGGAAGTGGAGGGGGGGAGAGATTAACAGGAGGTCCAAGGTTAAGACTGGAAATATAGATGGCACGATCCCCCAAAAATCCCCCCTCCCCAGCTACATTGTGCCAGGGTTTAATAATTGAAGAAGATGAGACTGTTTGGGGGGTTTGGGGGATTACATGGAGGGGAGGACCATGCAGGGGAGCTGGGGTGGGGGTGGGGGGGGGGTGGGGTGACAAGTACCCCAAGAGCCGCCAGGGGGCTTCTGGTCACCTTATCACCTCACAGCGTCTGGATACAGCGAGCGAGGGGAACGCGCTCCACTAACGCTGTGGACACTCGCAGGGAGAGATGCACTCAGTCATCCAGACAATGAAAACCACCTTCACACACAACGAGCTGCGCTCAGGAGCCTACACACCACCCAGCGCACAATGGGAGAAGCATAATGATGTACGTATATATCGGCATACCGGCACATCAGGGGCCCGTTCCACCAATGCAGGCGCGTGCGGAGCCCGGCACAGGGACTCCAAGGGGCACAGAACACATTTAACAGCACAATTACACAGGCTGGAGAGTCACACAGGGAAACGCAAACTGAAAACCACAACACAATGCGCCGACACACAGGACGCACGTTCACAAAACAATCGCTAAAAGCCATTATGCTCAAAGCACAATGCCGCAACAAAGGGAAAATGCGCGCACAAACACACAGACATTGATTGACACAATGGACAGAAAGAAAACCTTTTTCACACACCTGTACAAACGGACACGTCGACAAAGGCAAATATTCATCAACATAATAGAAAACAAACAGCGGTGTTCAGGTTCACTGAAGAGGCAAACAAAGGTAAGTACAGCCTTTAAGTAAAATACACACATTAAAACACTCCAACACACTGAGGTCCGCACACTCCCCTAACACTGCGGGAAAGATGGAGCCCACACAAACACAAACCCACACCGAAACTATGATAAAAATGCACATATTTGGTCTCACCAGCACCACAAAAAATGGTACAAAAATATATATGAAGTACAGTATTTTTATACGCTGAATAAAGTAATACACACTGAAAAGCAATTGCTGTTGTGCTTTGGATAATAAAATAAACCCTATGAAGTCTCTTGCGACAGGGAGGTGTACATGGACTCAGACAAACCTATTCAAAGTACCAAACCCAGCAGTAGACATACAGTAGATTTAAAGCAATTGCATCACAATTTATCTGTAATTTCAGCAAGCGTAATGCTTTCATCTCATTAACTTCCCAACACAATGAAACATTATGGGCCCAGTGGCAATGCAGCTGTTTCTGTTAGCCTAGGCCCAGCGCACTGAGCACTATGCCAAGAATGAGTTTCATCCCAATTGCGCGAGCATGCTTCTAGCATGTCATTTTCTTTTCTCTTTTTTGGCTGGATGGTTGATAATAATTCAAATAATTACATTTGTGGTACACAGTAACAAAAAAACAACCCACATTTGTCAGAAGAGTTCTATGTCGTGGTCTGGCTTTTCAGTCACATGCTTTGTTTTTTCAGTGTCTATCAATGAATTATGGATAGCAGGTAAATTATTCAGAACATAAAGAAATATTGAACAAAGGACATCCTGTAAAAAATAATTTTTTTATTGAAAATTTGGGTTCTGGTAACCATTGATATCTGTGACATGGAGTGTTTAATCACAGAAAGAGAAACCGTTGAAGGCTGTTTGAGGATGGCACAATGCTGCATGCTATTAATTCTACAAACATGAATAGGTGAGGGGGGGTGCCAATTCTTAAAATAGAAAACGCCTCACATTTTATTTCTCCCGTTTCAATGTTCTTTCACTGACGCCATCTTATACGACAGCAAAAGAAACATTTCTTGTGGTCCAACCTGTGAATCCTTTCACTTCAAAGCTTTCTCAAATTTATACGTAAACATTCCTCTTTTTTTTGATAATTGTGACAAATTTCAACTTGACTGAAATTACGCTGTCACTCGTATTTATACATTCTCCTAACTTTTATCCCAGTTGCAAGCTTTTAATTAGGTTGCAGGCTTTTAATCAGGAAAGATTCACTATTATCAAATGATATTATCAAATTATGGCAGGGATATCTGTCACAGAGTTGAAACACTACCACAGAGCTGTCTGACCACCTACCATGGCTGCTAAGATTGTAAATGGCAGCACATACCTTCATAGCACTGACATAACATCATTAAGGGTAACCGTTATAAAAAGCAGGTAATCCCTCTGAGCCATTTTGGCACATTTCAACATTATTATTGCTAGATTGAAGGCCTCCTTCCCTGGGTAATGCTAACATTAACTGTGTTTCCCATCAGGACTCCCAGTCTCAGCACTGCCGTGGTCAGGGCTTGATTGCTCAGTAGCTCATCGTACGAAGGGCTGGTGCTTTAGCTATGTGCGCCACCCGGAAGCCACCCAGGAAAGCTTTATGTGGTTCCCTCCTCTATAAAACATCCAAATGCCTAAAGGGCATTGTCACTGATTATTTGTGAAACGGGACCTAACCTTGGGGGTCCGATGGCCGCAGTGCCATCCATCAGTACAGTCCGAGCAGGAGGAGCCACGTGACAGTCACAATAAGACAGTACTTCTGATTGCTGAGTGCTGACTACTTGGCTTGCAATAATTCTTCAAATAATTTTTTAATCATCATTTAAATAATAAACTGCATTGCCATTTTCTTTGATTGAAGGATAAATAAGGACTACCAATAAGTATTATTCAGTATTACTGCTAATATGGTTAATATCAGTGTAAATTGTATCTTGGTTTCCTCTTTTCAAGTTAAACAGGCTATGAGGCTTAATCAATTTCTTTCATTCTTGTTTCTTAAAAAAATAAGCTTGGTGTTGGGTGTTTAGATTTTTGGAATTTTGGGGGTCTTTTGTGGGGGGAAATCACAGCACAGTCGAGTTCAGTGATAAAAGCAATAAATAAAATCACCGTATGCTAATACTTGGCAATCGCCTAGTCCATTGACAAGAGTAGCTGCAGTATTTTTTTAAAAGGGAGACGTACAATGGTGTGCGAAAAACTCATCTAGTTTCCAGGCTCTGCGGGCGCAGGCCGAAAGGAAAGAGGACGGGTTTGTCGTGGCACGCGCGTCCTTGAAACAGGTTTCCCTTCTTCAGGACTGATCAGCAAAGAAGTTTGCAGAATGTAAGATGCTGCAGAATTTGTGGCCAGCTCTGTACATTATGCCTCTTCATCCACCACTACCCCCCCCCCCCCCCCCCCCATTTTTTTACACCCAGCCAGGGAGATAGACCCAGCAGCTAAAGCCGTCTTTTCAGCCTGTTTTCCCGTTCAGTCTATCTGAGACGCGCAGCAAGCGGAGGTGTCGCTTTTTCCTCTGGCATTTCGGACAGTATCTACTTATAGAAAGGAGAAAAGAGAAAAGAAAAACAGAAGGGGTATTATCAGGGAGGGATGAGAGCAGCAGAGGCATTTTGTCTCTTTATTCCCCTCCTAAGCCCTGGGCTTTGCTCCCAATCCGATTGGACGATACGGCCAGGGATGTAAATGAAATGCAAAGAGGAATAAGGCTGGCTTCCCATCTCCAATACCCCCCCCACCCCCCCATCTCCCCCCCCCAAACCTCTCTCTCAGTGTTCTATCTCTCACATGCTTTTCTGTTGCTATTCTCTCTTTCTCGTGCACGCGCTTTCTTGTTGTTTATAGTGCTGTCTCTCTGTTTCCCATTCATGGGCCTGCATCTTTCTCTCGCTCTCTCTCTCTCTCCCCCTCGCTCTCTCTCTCTCTCTCTCTCTCTCGCTCTCTCTCTCCCCTCTCTCTCTCTCTCTCTCTCTCCCCCTCGCTCTCGCTCTCTCTCTCTCTCTCTCTCTCTCTCTGGCTGGGCTCACAGCCCTTATCTGCTCAGACGCCCCACATTCCAGCGTTGCCGTGGCTCCCTGCCTGCATTCGTGGTCACGGCGATTCCACGGGTTCCCACAATCCCCCAGCAGCTCACTGACTTGGGGTGGGTAACTGACACTCACCGCGACAGGGAGGAGGGAGAGAGAGAGAGAGAGAGGACAGCGGAGAGAGGGGACAAATGCATTGGAGGATTTTGGAGGGATCGAGGTGAGAATAAGAGCGTGATTGCATTCGGTTTACAGCCTATTCCTAGCACTGAAACTCATACCGCTAAACACTGACCCAGCACTGCAGGCTCTTTAGCACTTAACCTGCCCCATAAGCTGCATAACCGCATGCCAAATACTGTCCACTACTGATAGAAGACACAACAGCCACTTGACCAAAAGGACATAATGTGGCAGAGAAAATGTGGCTTGTCATGACTGTCACTCATGCTTCCTGTTCATTAGCTTCAATGCTAACCTCCATTATCAAACAATGATACAAACAGCAGGTCCAGAAACTGAGACGTGCACAAAGCGAGAAATACAAATGGTCAAACAAGGAAGAGGCTCCAGATCTGTCTCGCTCAACCTCGGGCTCTTTTAATCTCACATTCCCTCTCTGCCTCTTCTTCAAAGCAGTTATTAAGCCAGCAGCAGATTCAAATTCAGTAGCACACTCATTTTTGCAGAGACTACAGGCACAGAGAGGTACGTCTTTATTAATGTGCTTAATCCGTGAAGGCAGAAGCCTCTTTCCCTTTTTTTTTAACCAGCAGTGATGCAAGGCAGTAGACCCATCTGTGACAGGCCCAATGTCTTCTAAACTCAAGTTAGGGGGGGAAATGCCATTTTGCAAGATTTTGCTAGATTTTGAAAAAAACATTCCACCACCTCCTACCAATTCCCCACAGCTATTCCTCCCAACACATGCACGTGCACTGCCTGACATCCGAGTACTGGAGAGTGACCCGTTCTATCATAATCAGTCTGAAGTCACTATGGCCAATTTCAACTGCTTGACAAAATGTCAGCTTAGGAGTGCAAAACCACCCAGCAAAAAAAGATATGGGGAAGGGCAAGGGAAAAGATGGACGTCAGAGCAGAAGGAGGGTCGCGAGGCCCAGGAAATGAGAGCGTGCTCGAGCACGGCCAGACATGCCTCCTCTCTGAGACGGGGGGGAGCTCGACGGAGAAAGCGGGGTGCAAACGATACCGCCCAGGCCACGAAGGGGGCGATGAGCTCCGCAAGGGGGTGCCGTTCTCCTGTTCCACCCCCCCGTTCTCCTCATGGAGCACTCCGGCGACCTGGGACGGCTCTGTATTACCTTTCACACCCATTCTTTGGGACAGGCGGCCTTTTGGGAGACAAGGAGGGCCTACAGGTGAGACAACCAGGCACAGGGGAGGGGGACTCGGCTTGCACCAAACCACCACTGCCCCATGCGGACCACCCACGCAGAGGAGCTGACGGATGGATTTATTGGCTGCTAATCCAGAGCTATCCATTCCGTTTCATGGTGCGATTTGAGCCCACGCTGTGACTGGAGCGAACGCAAGTAGCGACCCGTTAGCAAGTCCACCGCTGGAAGCCACACGGCGGGAATGACCTTGGTGGAGAAACACCCGAGCATTCCCACAGGACAGTGGGGGACTGCCCACTAAAGACGGAATGCAGCTGATGTTATTGGGCTGTACATCTGAACGTTCCACAATAGAACCACTTGATCACAAAAAATATGGAATGGAGTTAGTTATTCTGGAGCAGGGATCAAGAGATTGAGGAACTATCTGGGAACTGGGACCTGTGAGACCTGAAGGCCATAACTGTCACAACATCAGAATTTAAAAGCACTTAACAGATATGCAGATTTCCCATCAAGGTAGATCCTTGTAGTTACAATCATGTGCGCTTTAAAATGTACATGTCGACACTCCAGCATGTATTTCGGGAACTGTTCCGGCTTTGTATGCCTGGCTCCCGAATTTTAAAATAGCCTGATATTGTAAAGCCATGCCAAAACAAAATTAATGTAGATCCTCTTCCCGGTCCATCAATTCACTTTCTAATTGCTGTGTCAAACAGTTGGCAGAATGAATCAAGGCAAGCACCCTACACTCTCCAGCGAGGGTTATGCGGCATGTTATGTTGTGCAACATGTCTTTACTCGAGAATTATGGCAGGCATCAACCAGTTAAAAGTATGAGGGTGTAAAAAAAGCCATTTTGGAGGCAGAAGCTGGATAACCATGTTCGTGCTTAAAATTGCCTGTGAGTCTGAGTGACTAACCATGTGTCCGTGTGTGTCCAGGACCAGAGGCCTGCGTGCTTGCCAGTCTCGCATGCCTGAGAGAGAGAGCATGCTTCCGTGTGCGCCTTAGCATGTCTGCGTGACCGTGCATCTCGAGGAAAGCACTGCCAGTGCTTTACAGGAGGGGGGGGGGGCAGGGGGGGGGGGCACAGCCAGGCACACAGGGTTCCTCTAAAAGGGTCCCTGGCTCAACATTTCACATTTCCTTTAAATCCACAAGGGATTAGAGTCCAGTCAAAAAAAAAAAAAAAAAAAAAAAAAAAAAAAAAAAAAAAAAAACCTCATCAAATCCATTAGTTTTTTAGTGTTTAAAAGGACGAGCACGGGCAGAAATGGTGAGATGGGGGTGTTTTAAGTGCCAGCGCCGGAGCAAGTCTGTCCCAGATTAACTGCCCACTCTAATCCTAATAGCTGTGCCCAAATTTGGACCTCCCTCAATCTCAGGGCTGTGACCCTAACATGTAAAATAAGATATACACAGCAGGGGGGCTAGGGCTACGTAATTACGACGTTAGCGACAGAAATTCGGCTTGGCCCGGTCATATCCTACAACCCGGCATGCTTTAAGGTGGAGAGACAAACAGCCAAAAGCAGACACGCATAGAATATGCTGTTTTTTTCTATGGGGTGGTACAGCTTTCCAGAGATAGCTGTAGAAAGAACACTTGTCAGTGCTTGGGAAACACAAAGGGCTTTTGGATAGTATTATTTTTTAAATGAAAGCATGTTCTTCAAAAATCTTTATTTTAGACACCCACAGAAACAGCAGTTCTTCACATCCGCTTGGTTCATCTCAGTCAAGTAAAACAGTGCATCTCCAACTCTCTCCCAGCCCTATTCACCCACAGGACTTCCTGGTCCTACTTTCCCCCTTGAGTAGGCTCTAGTAAGTGGCTTGTTATTTCTCAGGTCTGAAGGCACCAACCTCTCTCACCTCAAACATGAACTATCCACATGAATAACAAAGTTTTCATGGCTCCTCCTACCCATGAAGAGAAGCCAGCCCAGGTTCCCAAAGTCCTGTCCCACCCTCAGGGGGCGTGTCTCTCTCTGAGTCTCCGCCTCTCTTTGAGCAGGTGTGAGATGGCACCGCGGATTGCTTCGGCCTGGGGGTCCGTGGGCTCCCTGTCCAGGTACAGTCTGAAGTATTTGATGCTCTGGCTCAGGAGGCTGTCCTGACTATGGCCCCGCCCACCTGCCCTCAGCAGCCTCTCACTGGCCAGAGCCATGTTCTTGTCCCAGTTAGAGGGGTGGTCCTTGTGCTTCTCCACTATTTCCTTATACAGCTGCCAAAAAAAGACTGGTCAAAACGGGCTTTCTCTTACGGTAATACGGTTCAGTTTCAAATGTTAATGAAGAGGACACTGATCCTTAGACTTGACTGCAACATGGTTATTTTCCAATTCCAACAACAATATAGCAAATAAACTGTAGCTATCCAGCATATTCGATATTACACTTGCAGAAGCAGTAGCATGGCCATGTGTAACTGGACTTACAGTGTAGGACACATCGAAGAGCTGCGCCTTGGCCTCTCCCTCCACGCGCTCCGCCAGGTCGTACAGGAAGAAGGCCGTCTTCATCCTGAAACACACACACGGCAGCCGTGGATAGGCTACGCCGGGCCCAGGCACCGCAGGGGGTGCGCCGGCACAGGAGCGCAAGCGGAAGAGCGGGCGGCGGAGGCGAGGGGCGGGGCGCAGCTGTTCCTACCTGGCCTGCCACATCTCCTCGTTCGCCACCCTCTCCCAGGACCCGGGATGGAAGCTGTGAAGGGAAAGAGCGCATCGCTATTAAACAGACGCTATTAGCTTTGGGTCCATGGGGACATGCATCTGTACAATGACCCCATATCACAGAGCAGCTTAAGACGGTTTGAGATTGTGATCGCAGACAAGTTTGGCCATGCGTACATGACTGATATTCTGAATAGGCAGATATTATGAAAGACACTGAGGTCAGAATTCAAGCAACATTTTAAAACCTTACTCAGGATTAAATTCAATTTCTTTTCTTGGCAAAATTTTTTTTTTTTTTTTAATTCGCCAAGATTAAACAGCCAAACTGCAATCACAGAACTAAAATTTAAGGACAACTCTGGACTGAATTCTGGCCCCAAGACTGTAGAGCAGGCCGGGCTTCCACAGAAACAACCCAAATGCTCAACGAAATCCCGAAACCAGCCAGCGCAGATCTGAGCGCACCTGTCGTGTGGCTCGGTCCAGTTGTACAGGTCCCGGGTGCGCTGGGCCCACTCCTCCGGGTGGAAGCGGGTCTGAGCCGGCACCAGCTGATCGCAGACGCCCCAGGGCCAGCGGGAGAAGCTCCTCTGCCAGCTGGGGTCTCCCTCGGGCAGCCCGATGCAGGCGAAGACGGGCCTCCTGCGGATACAAGGAGCACCGCACGGCTGTACCAAAAACTAACCTCTCACAACACAACTGACCTCTCACAACACAAACCAACCACACACAACACAAACCAACCACTCACAACACAACTGACCACTCACAACACAAACAACCACTCACAACACAACTGACCACTCACAACACAACTGACCACTCACAACACAAACAACCACTCACAACACAAACCAACCACTCACAACACAACTGATCACTCATAACACAAACAACCACTCACAACACAACTGACCACTCACAACACAAACAACCACTCACAACACAAACCAACCACACACAACACAAACTAACCACTCACAACACAAACCAACCACACACAACACAAACTAACCACTCACAACACAAACCAACCACACACAACACAAACTAACCACTCACAACACAACTGACCACTCACAACACAAACCAACCACACACAACACAACTGACCACTCACAACACAAACCAACCACACACAACACAACTGACCACTCACAACACAAACAACCACTCACAACACAACTGACCACTCACAATTAACCACTCACAACACAAACCAACCACACACAACACAAACTAACCACTCACTTCACAAACCACTCACAACCAACCACACACACATCACAAACTAGCCACTCACAACACAAACCACTCACAACTAACCACACACACATCACAAACTATCCACTCACAACTAACCAGTCACAACAGAAACTAACCATTCACTACACAAACTAACCACTCACAACACAAATTATCCACTCACAACACAAACTATCCACTCACAACACAAACTAACCATTCACAGCACAAACTAACTGTAACACAAACTAACTGTAAACACAAACCACTCATAACACAAACATTCTCATTCACACCCCTGCTTACAGGAGCAGTGAGAAAGAACTATGCCAAGAAAAATAAATGTACAGGCTCACTTATTAGGCGAAGCACTGCTGCTCTGCCCTTGACCAAAGTGTTTTTTAACCAGAACCGCCACAATATCCAGCTGGCTAAAATGGATATTTTCAAAAGCTACAAAAGTTGGCCCAGGCCCCTACCAAAGAAATGAATAACATGCGGTTTCTGTATATGTGGGGTTAAGTTAGCCCCCGGAGAAGGTTTAGTACAATCTAATCTGAAGAGGGCCTAGAACACAAGGGCCTGGCACACAGTGCACTCACATGCGGACAAGCATTTCTACCCTTTTCCCACAAAAAACCAAGCCCTGGGGGTTAATCCTGTTGGTCAATATTTTGTGCTTTAAGATGCCATTGTTTGCCAAGCAAACACTGCCACCTGGTGGAGGGAAACATACCCAGCTTCGACAATTCCCATATTCTGTTTTAGCCTTTCTCAGTATATCCTCTGTACCTGCACTAATTAAAACACACTCCCAAATAAATGAGGTAAATGAAGACTCCCTCACTGTGGGTTGTGGGCCAGGAACTGCTCTAGACTGAACGTGTTCTTCTCCTCCGATGGCAGAGGGTCCCACAGGAGGCCTGGGAAGTGCACCCTGCTGAGGTGCTGCCCCAGCTTCGGCACATACCAGGGGTATGTCATCATCTGCGGGGAGAAAGCACGGCGAAGCCAGTCACGTACACCTTCCCGGACTCGAGCAGCCAATCAGAGGAGCTCAGCTTGAGCTGTTGATCTGAGAGAACCAATCGGCGTTCGCCCTTTGCTCCGGGGCTCTGACCTCCTGGTCGACGAGGCTCACGTCGGGCCGCAGCCCCTGACAGTAGTGCAGGTAGCGCAGGGTGTTCCCCGGCAGGTCTCCCCGAGTCAGAACCATGGAATTCTGGGGGACGGAGTCCAGAACGCCCCTGGCGAACCTCTCCACCACGTCACTGCGGCTCAGATCACAGTCCCTGTGACACACACGCACGCATTGCCACAGTGACAGAATCAGCATGCAGAGAAAGCCAGCACTGTGACAGAATCAATACACAAAAAAAACGCATTTCCCTATACTTATCAGTACCGCACCAGAGAGGGAATGCGATGCTGCAGCACTGCAAACCACACTCTGTTACACAGTGCTAACATCATTCAGCCACACAGCACTCCAATCTCAGGAGTAGCTGTGTGTGTGTAAGAGTGTTTGATGTCTTGATGTGTTTGATGCACACGCTGAGTGTGTACCCATATTCCTGATGTAGGTTTTGTTCTGTTTAAGCAGCGTACATTTTCATAGTGTTCCTTGGCAAGTCATCATTTTCCCTCTATCTCTCTCTTCCCTCCCTTGCTCTCTCGCGCTCGCTCTCTCTCTCCAATCCCCCCCCGCCCAGCACTCTGCTCTCTCTCCCTCAGGCAGGAGCCCCCGCTGAGATGCTCTGTGATTTGACTGTCTGATCAGCGGCGGGCGGGCGCCATGTGAACCGACAGCGCCGTCCAGGTTGCGCACCTGATCAAAGAGGCGCTCTGATGTCTCGCAAAGTAGCTCGTTAGCGTAATCTGCTGACTCCCATCGCCGAACGTCTCGAACGGCGCGTTAACGACTCCGTTATCGGGCGGCCCGGCCGTCATTCCGGACCCCCGCGAAGGGAGGAGCGGAACGGCGGGGTTTCCCATGGGGCTCTCCCTTCTCCCTAAACGCACTGCCGCGCGCTGTCCTGGGCCTGGAGACCGGGGTGCTCCAGTCAGAGTGAGTCACATTTGGGGCCTGGCGCTGCCTAGTAACAGGCGTCCCGCTCCAAGGCTGGACTGGAGCGCTTCTTAGAGGCTGGGACAGTGACCGGTGGGGTGGGGGGGTGAAGGGTGGTAACGGTGAAGTGGGGTGCAGACGCGACTGGTACAGACGGACTTTACTGCACTCCTTGTGCAGTCCGCTCTCACTGCAGCTGAAACTGTGAACTTTTAAACCTGTCTCTGTAACCCCCACTGCTCCCGCCCCTGTTCAGCTGTGCACCTCACAATGATTAGTGTGTGCACATACACAGAGCAATACTCAGCACTCTTACTCAACACTTATACTGACACACTCCTGTCATAGCTCTTCTGTATTTATTCAAGAGCAAAGCAGGGATCCTCTGTCCATGCAGACCTCCAGGCATTACTGAAGGCCCTGGCTGCAGTGCTGCAGGTGGCGATCTCTCTCCTTCTTCACTAGTCCCCCAGCTCTCCGCTGCTGCTCACCTGTGGTTGGAGTGCGCCAGGTGTGCCACCAGCATGGCGGTGAGGGCCCAGCCCCCAGCGCTCCACAGTGCCCCTCTGCCCAGCCACTGCTCCAGCGCCCCCTGCAGGCCGCTCAGGCCCAGTCCCGCCAGAACGCACAGGGCTGCATCGCTCTGCAACCAGAACCGCTCCACCTGAGCAGACAACGCACAGGCAACACACACAAATACACACACACAGAGAAGCGTGCACACACACATACACACTCACACACACACACCCACACCCACCCACAAGCACACACACAGATACAACCACATACACACGCACAAACATACACAACCACACACACACAGAAACACAAACACACAGACACACACACACCCACACACGTATGCACACAGACACAAGCACAGACACACAAGCACAAGTGTCAGGAGAACAGCACAGCCCAACAGGTCACTTGCTTGTTGTCCTGTAATTCTCATCTGTGTTGCTGTTGTAGCAAGGGCTTGTGTGCTATCCTTTTAACAGGGCCCAAAGAGCTACAATCCAGACGATTTTACGGGTCTCTCTCTAAATCATCAAGTGCTAAATACCTTTAACATGTGGACTAATTAAGCTTAATAATTAATCTAATTTAGTAATTAAGGATTTGGGTGAAACCTCCTCAGGACCAGATTTGCCAACAGGGTATTTTTCCCCACAACTAATACAGCAGAGTCTGACCTTACAATAGCTTTTTCAATTTGAGGACTTATTGCTCAGTAATTACTGAATACAATGGCATGTCTTGTTAGTCTGTTATTCCTGCCAGGGTGTTATTTTACAAAGGTTCCTCTAAACCCTGCACAGTGCTATGAGTGAGCCACACACTGTCCAGTCAAATTCCACCCGCTTTGCCCTGAGGACTGTGATTGGAGGAAACTGAAGGACTACAGAGTAAAGCTATGACACTTCAACAATTGACCTTACACAGCCTTGGCAGGTAGCAAATGGCTGCTACAGACAAACCAAAAATATTTTGCAACATCTATCAACAGCAGCACTGATATCTTCATAAAAGAATCAAAGGACCACATAGATCACACCACCCGTAAAATTCACACAAAGAAACAGAATCACTACAAAGACGTTCTATTTTTAAAATGTTGAATGAGTGCACTCGCTGGACTGCCATAATCAAGTAAGACTACGTCAGAACTATCAAGAAATAACTTTCACATACACTGTAACTCCTGCTATCAGACAGAAGTAGCCGTTAGCATCATCTGTTGTGAACATTCATTCAACGACGTATCAATCCCCACCACTCACCACGCCCAGGAGGAGGGGCTTATTGATGTCCAGGTTGGCCCTCCAGGCGAAGAACAGTGAATACAGTAGCAGCATGCTTACCAGCAGCCAGGGCAGGACACAGCGCCTCCTGCAGGTTCACAAGCAGCATGCCTTTCATATCCAAAGACCTCATATAGGCAGATCCACACCCTTTACTCAGATACACCAACTCACTCTGACAAGCATAAACACACACACCCACCAACACACACACACACACTCTCTCTCTCTCTATCCCATGAAGAAACACATACTCCCTCTCACAGACAGAAACACACTCTCACTCTCTCACAAACAGATGCACACACACTTACTTTCTCAATGACAGAAACACACACTCATTATCTCTCAGATAGCAGTGAGTGAGTGAATGTGAGTTTAAGTGAATGAGTGTGTATGTGTATGCATGTATAAGTGAGTGAGCGTGTGCATGTGTATATGAATTTGTTTGTGTGTATGTGTATATAAATGAGTGAATGTGTATGTGTGTCTAAGTGAGTGAGTGTATGTGTGTATGAATGTGTTTGTGTGTATGTGTATATAAATGAGTGAATGTGTATGTGTGTCTAAGTGAGTGAGTGTATGTGTGTATGAATGTGTTTGTGTGTGTGTGTATATGTATATAAATGAGTGAATGTGTATGTGTATAAGTGAGTGAATGAGTGAGTGTATGTGTGTATGTGTATGTGTGTATAAATGTGCATGTGTGTATGTGTGAGTGTGTGTATGTGTGTATAAGTGTGTATGTGTATGTGTGTATAAGTGTGCATGTGTGTATGTGTGTGTGTGTGTGTGTGTGTGTGTATGTGTTTGTGTGTATAAGTGAGTGGGTGAGTGTATATGTGTGTATGTGTATGTGTGTATAAGTATGTGTGTGAGAGCACTGTTTCTCCCAGCAGCCAGCCCCTGGCCCTGGGGAGGTGCTGCAGTGCGTTGCTGCTGAATGGCTGTTATCTCCCTGAAAGAGGCGCTCTTTGAAGCGGCTGCTATCTGTGCCTATTAAAGCGCTCCTGACCTGCCCCTGTATGAGCGTGGAGACAGGGGGTCCGGGCCGCCCGGGGGGAGGGGGGGGCCGTCCCCCGCGCCCGTCTCCCGCGCCCCTACCGCCTCCTGGCACCGCCCGCCTTTATCAGCGCACCTCACACAGACACTGGCACACACGCCTCGGTAATGAATTGGCGCCCTCCCCCTTCCCACGATGCCCGAGAAATTTGCCACCCTCTGGATCTCTCGCACGCAACCGGGCCCAGACCCTGCCCCAAGACAACCAGCCATTCACCTCTCTCTTCCACATCTTCACACACACACATAAACATTCACACACCTTTCACAACTCTCTTTCACATCCAAAGGTACACAAACACACAAGCTAAAGGAGAGAGAAACCAGGGAAATTGTGAAGGTGTAAACACTGTTGGCAAAAGATAGTTTTGGCGCAGAGATCTCACCTGTCACTGATGGACAGGAAGCAGGCAACGCCAGCAAGAATGAGGACAGGAAGAGACAGGTCAGCCACACAGTGGTCCAGCTGAGCCCTTGGACAGACAGACAGACACCATGCTGACTGACAGACAGTTTCACTGTACATGCCCCACCTGTCCCAGAATGAACACTGCTAACTGCATAAACACATCCATGTCTGTCCCTGAACACAAGCGTCTGCATCTGCTGCGTGTGTGCGTGCGCGTGCGTGCGTGAATGTGTGTGTTTATGCGTGTGTGCGTGCGTGGGTGTGTGTGCACGTGTGTGTATGTGCGTGTGTACATGTGTGTGTTTGTGCATGTATATGTGTATGCGTGTGTGTGTGTGAGTGCGAGCGTGTGTGGGTATGTGTGTGTGTGTGTGTGTGTGTGTGTGGGTATGTGTGTGTGTGAGCGTGTGCGTGTGTGTGTGGGTATGTGTGTGTGTGACAGAGAGAGATAGGGAGCGCATGTGAGGTGCTCCCTGTGAGGTTATGTCCATACAGCAGAACGCTTGTCACCATCCTCCGTGTTCACCTCTCTCACTCAACATCAAGGTGTGCCTGTCTGTCACCCAGCAGGGGGGCCGGGGGAGGGGGGTGGGGCTGCTTCATTTGAGCGCTCTGTCCATCATCCGCGCTAAATGGCAGAACAGGGATGATGGGGGGGGCGGGGTGGGGGGTGGGGGGGGGGGACCGCAATCTCTCCAGCGGCATTGCAGAGTCTGTCATCACTGCCTGTCACGCTTTCCCGCCAGAGCTCTGTGATCATTTCAACCGCTGGAGAAACACAACATGGAGATTTGGCCCCACCAAACGGGTTCGGCTCTGCTCCCGCGGAAGAATGGAGTTAGAGGAAGAACAAAGGACGGAGAAAAGAAGCGGAGACGGGCTCGATTACGGGCGGGGTCCTCCTCGGCAGCCCTGGCGCTCGCCGGCTACGCCCGCGGAGTTTAGCCGCGCGACGGCTTCGGAATGCAGACGAGCCTCGTTCGCTCCGGCAAACAAAACTCATTCAGACAAAAAACCAAACGAAACAAACGAAAAATAATTACAGACAGACGCAGTCACGTCACACTGTGAGTCCACGCACCTGAGAGACGGGACACATCGAACAAAGGAAGACACCGCACACATCGCTGTCTTTAAAACGATTCGGTTTCATTCTTAGTGCCTAAATAATGAAATGAACTACAATTACCATCAGCCAATGCAAAAGGACATCACTGTGTGTCGTGTAAAAGGCCTTAAGGAGCAGAGAGCGGGTTAAAGTGGAGGGACACAGAGCAGGGCGGGTGGTACTCACTGCAGCATCGCGGCCAGGCTCACCGTCCTCTCCGTCTTAGCCTGTTGTCGCACAAATCAGAGAGAAGCAGGTCCGTCACGCTCTAATCTCCCCGGGGCCCCCCGGGGCCCGGCCAGCCAGACGCGAGCGGAGGCCACGGGGCAGCCGGCGAAAAACCGCCGCGCCTTTTCCGCCGGGTCCGATTAAAGAGGGGAGGCCGTCCGGGGCGGGCGGGGGGTGTCAACGGCTACACTTATCTGCGTATTTACGGGGAGCGGGGGGGGGAGCCTGATGGAACGGTCCGGAAGGGCTTTGAGCCGGATGGGATTGCAGAGGAGCCCGGCGCTTAAGAGCGTTTAGAAAGCTCATTTGAGATCGGGGCGAGGCGGGGCTAGCCACCGGGGCCCAGCGCGTGGATTACGGGCGCTAGCGCGTCGGCACCTCGGCGAGCGACAAAAAGCGCTTCCTCACAGTTCATTTCTATGTGCGGCGACGGGGAGATGAACGAGGCCCACAGATCAGCTTCAGCCACCGCAGCAGAGGGTTACTTTCAAAAGGTGACTGTGAGGTTAAAAAGTTCACTGCACCGCAAAAACCAAAAACATATGTAAATCTCAACAAGCAAGTTAGTCTTATATTTAGACTTTAAAACCTTAATTCTATTACGTTTTTGCTAAATAGGACAAAATAATGTCAATGAGGTGAGACAGTTGGACTCATTTCAAGATTTACCACTAGGGTAAGAAATTTTCACTTGTCAAGCAAACTGACTTTAAACAAGACAATATTTTCTACTTGAGAGAAAGAAATAAGATTTTAAGTCTCATTGCAACTAAGACACTTGTTAAGGCAGACTTTATGGTAATGTGTGTGTGGGACCAAGAGGGCAGAACTGGGCTGAAGGAGATGCATGTGTGTACACGCCGTGTGTCCGACAGTGCGCATGTGTGTGTGTGTGTGAGAGAGAAGAGGAGGGAGAGGAAGAGGTCGTACCAGGCTGAAGGTCCCGTACTCCGCCCTCAGTAGGTGGGTGAGCAGGCCGGGGAGGGAGGTCTGGTCCCCCCAGCTCCAGCGCGCCCAGTTCAGGGAGGAGGACACGGGCAGGTAGGCGTAGGGCAGGAACCCTCCCAGGAAGCACAGCCCCAGCACAGCCAGGCCCCGCAGTGACAGCTCCTGGCAGACAGGGGGCGACGCGCGGTGAGTCTCCCAGCCCACTCGCTCGAGGAGAGGCTAACAGCTACAGCATAGCTACCTGGGTTCTTTACTCACCTGCTGGGAGTGGAGACGCAGCAGGACCCACGGGACGATGACTGCTACGTACAGCACCAGCGTGTGTTGGTTACACAGGCCCAAGCCACAGCACAGCGCCCCCCACTGGGCAAACTAACAGAGCGGGAGAAAAGTTCATTTAAAACACAACACAGAACCCTGCAGGCAAGTGTGAGGACAAGTAAAATGGGTGCTGTGAGGCCGGGGGGTGTATCACCTTCCTCCTCTGGGGGGCGCTGTCAGCGTGGTGGAAACAGGCAGCCAGGGAGAAGAGCAGCCCTACAAAGAGGTTGTTAAGGGAGAAGACCTCGGCAACCATGGACCACTGCCAGACCAGCCTGGACACAGCAAACCCCGCCCCGGCAAGGACCGCCCCCGGCCCTGCTCCGCCCACCCTGGGGGGAGAGAGATGAGGGAAGGGGAGAATTATTCCAGCGCTACTTACTTCCTAAAACATGTTTACTGCTGGAGCATTTCTGACCCAGGTAAAAACTTACAGTATGTTCTTACCTAATTTCCATTTCACAAAAATTATGTACATTTTAATTAGTCAAAAATGAATATACCAGTATAAATTTGCATATATACACACACAGATATTTAATGAAGTAATTTGGGTTGAGACCCATTTTCAAAGCAAGAGCAGCCCACCAAGTCCAGCTGCTTAACCACTCAACCCAATCACATAAATACATTGTAAAATGGGCTCCATACACTCTGGCAAGAATAGCATGAACAGAGTTATGAAAGGGTCCTATAAAATCAAAATGGAGAATGGGAAAACCTTTACAGTACGACTATGAGTGTAATGCAAGACTGTTGGAATTTTAACTGATTATTGTATCCATTTTTGTTTTAAAAAAAGCTCCCAACATTCCCATAGTCTTTGAGCGCTGGCCTCTGTGCTCATCCCCCTCTGCAGCACAGCCAGCCACAGCTCCCCACCACGGGAGATATCCTCCGCAATTTAAATGTTTCCACAAAAGTTCTCCCCCCCCTTTCTTTCCCCCCTTCTTCCCCGTCCTCCATCTCTTTAGCAGTAATTGAGGCAAACTTGGGATAATCTGTCATACGCTAAGACCCACCACTTATTAAAGAGAGACAGAGGGAGAGGAAGAGAGAGAGGGAGAGAGAGAGAGAGAGTACAAATGAGAAAAAAGGAGAGGCTAAGAAAAAAGGAGCGGAGAGAGTGGAGCGGATGGCGGGGGGGAGGGGAGGTGTGCAGAGAGTGTGTGAGGATGGAGGATGAAATGAAGAAGAAAAAAAAAGTTGAGGGAGGGGAAAGAAAAAAAAAAAAAAAACCAGCCCAGTCCCCAGCATGCTGGCTCTGAAATTTGAGCAGGCTTGACAATTAGGGAAGTCAGGCAGTATGGCCCTATCCTCCATTGTGTGGAGTGGCTTAGAGTCCTCATCAGCCTATCAGCTAACTGACAGGCAGAGAGCTGCTCTATTCAGAGCCGCAGATATACGCTGCAGGCCAAACGGCTGCCAGGTCCCTTATGACCCCACAATCCCTTGCCGGTGACAGCTTCAAGCTCCATAGCAAATTAGGCGCTCTCACATTACAATCGCAGAAGACAGATTCCATTAACGGTATCTGAAATTGAGTTGAGAGCGGGCCCGTTATCAGACCTGACTCATAAGCACCGCCATTAATCACAGGCATGATACCATTTATACATTTCCAGCTCTCTGGCTGCCGCTGTGATAGTCAGCCACAAAAGGCCTGATGAGACTTAGGGAAGGGAACAATGGAGCTTTCTGAGGAAAGCGCAGTAAATCAGGAAAAAAAGGAGAAGGGAGAAGGGGGGAAAAATAACTCTCGCTGACTACTTCTCGTTTTTTTACCCCCCCACCCCCCTCTTTTCATTCTTACTCCCCTTCCTCTCTTCTTCCTCTTCTCCTACGTCGCCTGTGAGGGAACAGGGGGGAGGATTGGTAGTGGGGTGGGGAGTGTGTGTGTATGCGTGTGGGGGGAGGAGGGGGGCAGGGGGGGGGTTCCTGCTAGGAGATAGCGCATTTTTTTTTGCTGAACCGCTCCAGGAATTAGTTGTCATCCGGGCGGTAAGGTGGGGGGGGGGGGGTGTGCGTTGGGGGGTTTGGTGGCAGCTTTTCCTTGAGGTGCGTGGACCCCCCGCACCCTCAATTCTACCCCCCCTTGCGCGGTAATTAACCCTTGGCGCACGCTCTTAGCGGGGGGGCTGATGTTGGGGGGGGGGCATCCTGGAAGGAGCTGCCAAGCGCAGTCACCGGGAGACGCGATTCGCTCGCTCGCTCTGTTTGACTCCATTTGAGGAGATGATGGCTCGCTCTACAGGACCGTCGCTCGCTCACGCTCTGGCGTTGCCGATGACCCGTCTCAGGACGACGGAATACCCAGGGCCTGACCGATGACACCCTTGATTAGGGCTGGTCTCTACGATAAAACCAAAACTAGTTTGTTCACAACCCTTCCCTCGTTCCGAAGTTAAGGTGTGACACGTGTATTGCGGTAGGTTACAATTCAGACCATACACAGCAGGGATCCACATGTCACCTGTCAATCACTACAGGCACTACTAAATGGCTTGAAAGGGAAGTCCCAAAAAAACACAGGGGAACAGGGTCAAAGCCTTATTACTGTACATCCAATATTATTTGCCAAAAACAGAAGAAAAACAAACACGACAAACTGAGCAGAATAGGCTGGCCTCAGAATAACCCATATTGTCTTGTACACTCCGATCCTAACAAAGTCAGGGACATAGTGTGAATTAGCCCTGAGTCTGGAACACAATGACTGTCAGGAGCCCCAACACGCTGGGTGCTAATACAGGCTGACCCCGCGCCTCTGATCCCCCCCTTCAGCGCAGGCCGCAGGCTGGGGGTCACGACCTTCGCACCCCCGACCCCCTCCTCCGAGCCGCCGCGCACCTAGGTGGGACCCTGGAGCCACCTTCAGAATCCCAACCCTTCCATCACCGGCAGCTCAACGCGAAGCCACGCCCACCCGCGGCTCAGTGCAGCGCGACACGAGGCCACGCCCCCCCCCCCCCCCCCCCCCCGACAAGAGCCGGCCTTCACCTGTGAGAGAGGACAATGATGCCGTTGTTCGCAGACCACAAGGGCTCTCCTTTGTACTGCTCTCACCAGGCCATTTTAAAAAAGCTGGAAAAAATCACTTAAAGAGGTGGGGAAAAATAATTCAAACAGAAGTGGTGGTGGGTGGGAGCACCAATTCCAACAGACTCCCCCGGGAACACCCACCACCTTGGACAGATTTGGGCAGCTAGGACCTGCTGTCCAGGACCAGGAGGACACCCCAACACTGCTGAAACCCTCCAAACCCTTCACCACACCTCCAAACTACTACACCCCCCGATCCACCCCACCCCCCCCAAAAAAAAAAAACTGACCTCAGCCAGGCGTTAGTGCCATTGTCCCAGTAGGGCCCTGTAGAGGAATTCCAGCAAATTGAACCAGTTCACAGAAACAATGGAACAGAGGGGGTCTGAGATTCCTGGCTCACAAAGCAGCTCATAACAGGAGCATTTTCAATATGTTCTTTGGAATTTCTTCATTTGACAGGCCTGTGCAATTAGACAAAGGGAATCTGAGTAAACACAAAACACAATTTTTAAATAATTATTTTATTTATTTAATGAAAAAAGTTATGAAACAACTATATCACACATTTTAGCCTACATTGCAAGGTTTTAGTCTTTGATGAAGCGTCTGTTGACACTGACAATGTTACCACAGCTACAGGGGAAGGAGCAAGCAGCATCAAGACTGACAGCAGCTGTCAAACATTTTATTACAACCCGACTGCATTAAAGTTACCATCTAAAACTGCCAAATAATCATGGAAAGCACTAAAAACAGGAACACGGAACTGCCAAAAAAGAAAAAGACAAAAATCATGGAATCCGTGGCACCTGCCACTTCTGTGACAAACACCCAGCCCTAGAAATAATCACTCTTTGGGAAGAAAAAAAAGATGACCAACAACTTCCCACACAATGTTCCTATTCCACCCCAGCAATAATCAAACTCCTTGCAGCATTGCACTCTCTTGCATCTGGATTAATTCAATGGAAAATTGCCGGTTCAGCTAGAATAACACAGCTTGCATGTTGTCCTTCGCTGTACGTAGTGCTGGATACTCTCTGATGACAACATCAATTTCCCCACATCCAATGAAGATAATCAAAACATTGAACTGGAGTTTTTTGAACTGCACCTTTTAAGTAATAAGCTGTAATAAGCTTTTAAGTAAATAAGACGTTAATTTCACGCAGAGTACGTATGCACCAACATACCCTCGCCAGGGTCAGCTTAGGTGTGTGTGTGTGTGTGAGAGAAAGAGAGAGAGAGAGCACCTGTACACATATGTGTGAGTGTGTGTGTGTGTGTGTGTGCAAGAGAAAGAGAGAGAGAAAGAGAGAGAGCACCTGTATGCATATATATATATGTGTCTGTGTGTCTGTGTTTCTGGGTGTGTGTGTGTGTGTGTGTGTGTGTTTCTGGGTGTGTGTGTGCGTGTGTGTGTGTTTCTGGGTGTGTGTGTGTGTGTGTGTGTGTGCGTGTGTGCATAAGCGCATGTGCATGCACGTGCCCTGTGTTGCACGCTCCTGCGGGGTCAGCATCCGCAGCCCCCCCCCCCCCCCCCCCCGGTCTGTGAGCACGCGGCTCCTGCAGGAGAAGCAGGATAAAGAGAGGCGCAGGTTTCCCTCAGACCGCGAGACAGGCCATTCAGCGTGCAGCCAGAATGAATCACCGCAGTCCCCCTCCCCGCTCAAACAATGCGCTGGCTCGCACCACAATTTCCACAAGAATGCCGTCTTAATCTGCACCTAACAAAAAAAAAAATAAATAAATAAAAAACCCTGTGTTTACCCAATTCGCAGATTGCCGTTATTACTATTTCTAATTTCGCCTCCGCCCAGACAAAAGTCATTAGGCAGCGCTGATACATAGGAGTCCTCTATACACTCCATTAAGTCATTCTGGGCAAATTATAATTGCCAAGCCTGATCCGCGGCTCGGCTGGCGAGTCTCATTAAGACGCCGCGCGGTGAGAGAGGGATGTAATATTCGCGGCCGGCGCGGAGACAATCTCGCGGCCGCGGGCGGAAAAGAATATTAAACCGCCGCGGTATGCCGCGTCGTGCCGTAACACCCCCCCCCCCCCAAAAAAAAATTCCGTAATGAGCAAATAACATCTTCATTAAAAATCTGTTACACTGCATTGTGGGATGGGTCCTGGGGGCACCATTGGTCACGCTGTGGAGACCACAGACACAGACACGGGTGCCGGCATCTGCACATGGGAGGCTTTTGGAAATTTCTTTGAGGTATCCTGGCCCACAATTATGATGTCACAGGCAGCAACAGTCTCCTTTTTTTTAAACAGTGGGATGAGAGATACACCATCTTCAAAACCACCCAAGTCAGGATGACATCACAGGTTGTTTTATCGTCCGTGCTGGGATTTTCAAATATGCAACCGAAAAATGGGCGCACTCTAACAAGGGGTCTGTTGCAGGTGAACTGCGACAAAATCAAGAGGTGCCAACAAGCATTAATAATCTGCTAGGTGTGAAAAGGTGCAAAAACAGTGACCTGCACAGGCAATGCTGAAAGCATTCCCTAGCAATATTTCTGCACTGAAACAGCTGCAAACATTTAAAATAATTGCTCTAAGCGCACAAGCAGTGTATTTATCCAATACATTAATGTAAGAAAAATGAGTATTTTGAATTATAAATCCTTTCTTGCAGCACGCAGCTGAGTTTTAAGTTGTCTGACACAGTTCCTGAGACGTATCATTATTCCCATTAGATGTCAAAAATGTCTTGTGGTTTTCCGATGTGTATAATTAATCCTTCTCGCACAATGTATTTAAGAAAGCACCCAGTAAACGCCTTGCCAAAACATGTCTCTGTTAATAACATAAGGTAATTGTATTCAAATTTCATGTAAAAACCACTGCGGTCATGCTTAGCAAGGCAGGAGTCTCCACTCAGAAACAAGGGTGCTCTCCTGTTTTCAGCTACCATCAATCTCCACCTATTCAAACTGTTCTTACACATACACTCGCACAAACATGCACACACACACACGTACACACCAACACACACATACATACACACACAGACACACACACAATGCACACACACATGCACACAGACACGCCTACACACAAACATACACACACACAAACACACACACAATGCACACACACATGCACACAGACACACACACACGCACACACAATGCACGCACACACACGCACGCATGCAGACACACACACGTACACACCAACACACACATACATACACACACAGACACACCAACGCACAGACACGCCTACACACAAACATAAACACACACAAACACACACACAATGCACACAGACACACACACACACACACACAATGCACGCACACACACGCACGCATGCAGACACACACACACACACAGGCACGCACGCAGACACACACACACACACACACACACACACACACACACACACAATCTACCAAATTCAGTCAATGTCCCCACAAAATCCCTCCCTCCTGGAGCCCACCTGAAGCAGAGAGTGTGTCTGTAGAGGGGCTTGTGAGGACGGTCCTGTAGGGACCATATGGTCTGAGCTTTTATGAGGAGCGCGGGCTGCGTTGGGCTGGGGGGGAGGGGGCGGGGTGAGAGACTGGCCCGGCTCCAGGGCTCCGGTCCACTGAGATATCAGCTGGTGCGCGCAGGCAGGCTCCTGGCGGATGAGCCGCGCGCGGGTGCGTCGAGACCCGCGCGGCGCTAGCCCTAGCCCCGCCTCAGCCGCGCCCGCTACGTAGCCGCACCACCGCGAGCGGAAAGCGTCGACCGCTTCCGCTCCGCTGCTCTGCGTTTACTTACCCGTTCACTTACCCGTTCTCCCGACACCTGCCGCCAACTAGCCAACTAGCAGTTGTTCCGCGGAGCGACAGGCCGTAGAGGAATTCTGCGAGACGGACAGGCCACAGATTGCTGTGGAGCGACGCCAGAGCCCCACGCTCCGGATCGGCCTCTAATCCGCGCGGACGGGACCGCGAGAGGCCAGACGGGCCGGGCTTCAGAAGGAGCGCGGGGGGAAGCGGTCAGTGCCAGGGGCAGTCCGCAGACAGGTTTGGTGGGCAAAGCCCCCGGCGGGGGGGTGGTAGGCCACCGCAGCAGTTCCGCTGGGCATGGCCGGAGCACCTGGGACCCCCACGCCAAAAACTGGAGGAGAAGGGCGCCATTCCGGAACTACCCCCCCCCCCTTCCATTCCCCGACCCCCTCCCCGCCTCGGCCTCCCCCGTCTGCCGGTCCGTCTGAAGCCACTGACCCAGGCCGACCTGGCACTGATAATGGCGCAAACCCGCATTTTACACATTTTAATGTTAAAAACACGGATTGAAAACCCTAATGCCCATGTAAGCTTGTACTTAAGAGCTCATAGGGTGTGACTGGGTGTTTTAACTGAAACCTCACCCTCCTCCAAGGTTAATGGGGGGGTTCCAATCATGAGGCTTTTCTTACAATATGTCCAGAATTGGATCCAAGTCCATTTGGAGGATTTGTGATTTAAAATTCAGAGGTCCTCAACCCTCTGTCCTCTATTGCAATGGCCAGACATTACTGACAGAAATGAACAATCAAATCCATCCTAAATTCGCATTCTCAGAAGACTGCTCTACCATACCCTTGCACTGAAGTAGGAAGCAGGACTGTTCTACACAGCACCACACACCGTTTCTTTGAGACTGAAAGAGAAAAGCCGCACCCCACGCCTGCCGCCACGGCAACGGCCGGCGGCAGCTCGCGGGCACCACACGATGAAGGGCGGGCGCTGTGGCCGCAGCCCCGGGCTCGGGGCCAGTCGCCGTGGCGATCGCTTCCTCTCCTGCTCCCGTCCTCCGCTGACGAGGACCCTGACCCCTGACCCCCCCAGCCCACCGCCCTGCCGGGCCTCGCCCGCTCACAGGAAATGGGCGCGGCTCACGACAGCTGACAGGGGAAGGGGCTCACATACGCTCAGGACAGGCTGCCACCGGCCGGACGCCAAAATAAAATCGGTTTGAACGTGAATCTGTCGTTCGATCGCACGTTCAGTCAACAATACGAATCTTTCATTTTGTTCCTGTGCACTGCACAGCATAATATAGCAACACATGAAAGGATACAAAGGAATCTGCTCAAAACCGACTGTAAAATAAGTAGTTCAAAAGAAACTATTCTATTACCCTTAAAAGTAATTTTACTATTCAAAGGTTGCTGGCAGTTCATTACCTTATAGCCTTCTAACTTAGGCTGCTACTCAGACAGCTATACAATGTAACACCTAGGCAATGTAAACACGTGATACATACACGGATAGTTGAAGGACAGAGAGAATGTGTTATACAACAGTCATACACTCAGGGTGCGAACTGATGGCAGGGTGGGGGGGGGGGGGGTGGATTTCCCAGCCACAGGACCGAGGGCCTGCTGGATGGGGGGCAGGGCTGCGACACACACACACCAGGGACGCTGTGAGCAAACAGCCTGGGCCGGCGGGGAGAGCGGACTTGGCCCATGAATACTGAACAGGGGATCAGAGGCGCCTCCACAAGTCATCGAAGACTCAGCCCCCAGAAATCAACATGACGGCAACCATTTCAACAGCAGCCAGAACACAAAGAGAGGCTCGTCCACGGCAGTGGAGTCGATGGCTACAAACAAACCTGCATTGCATTTCATTACATGACATTTCAGCTTAGCAGACGTCCTTCAATAAATTAAACTTTGCGACTTTTCACAAACATTGTTCAACTATTTTTACGTCATTGATTATTCATCCTGGGGTAGAAGCCTATGGAAACCTTACTTGTTGGTACAGTGGATGTGTGTGATTCCCTAAGGCCTGCAAAACAGTACTCTGATCACTAAGTGTTTATTACTGTAGATGTGCCAAACATCAAAGTAACCATAAAAGGCCCATTTATTAATGTTTGGCATATCCAATGATACACCTTCCTTCAATCTGGTTTTCTCATGGAACAATCTGGAAAGCTTTTAAAAATAAACACCGCATTCCACATTGGTTTAAAACTAAGAAGGTGATATACTGTAGCTGGTGCAATGATTTAGAAAACTCATCATTCAGTATGAGCAGCCCTGCAAATGTGCTGACAGATGTCCAGTGCGCTGGATAGGGGACCAGGGCCACAGCATCCCAATATTCTCGCTAATCCCTCAAAGGAAGAGTCATCAGAGATTCTGAGCATGCGGGCGGGTGAAGCAACAGAAAGGTCAGAGGTCAAAGAGGAGAGGTTAGTCCGGGCCTAGGGCATGGCAACACTAGCAGCTGGAGGGACGCAGAGAACAAACAGTCCAGAAATTGATGTTCGCCAATTATACTAGATTACAAAGCAGGCCCCAATAGTTAAAAGCAAGACGTGCTCTTTTATGAGAGCTCTGCTTCGCCAATGCTGTAACAGACCACATGTGACACAAGCCAGCGATCCACTTCAGATTTTAATTTAGAGAGGTTGATTAAGTGTGTTCAGTCCCTGTGCATTCAGGGACGTGCTGATAGTACAGAGTCAACAGTATGGAGTATTCCCCCTCCTGCGTTTGGCTGGTCCCTGACCTTTCACCTCACAGAGCAGGAAGGTTAACTGGATAAATAACTTCCAGGTCGTGTGGGGATTAGCAGGAAATTGAGTTGTGAATCCAGGGTCACGGCCTTCAGGAGATAACTGTAACAGATCCAAAACCGCCCCCGCCCGCCCACCTGCACCGGGGGGTCCCCGGACGCGTCCCGACTTGCACTGGGAAAGGGAGCCCCCACAGGCTGACAGCGGCACCAGCAGCCCCAGAACCACAAATATTTTTTCTTGTCTTCTGACGGCCTTTTTGTTTCATCCCGACAGATCCTGGTCTCAGAGGTCAGCCGTCCCAGGGGCATTTGTCCCACCTGTGCACTTACACACCACACTCGCCTAATCGCTACCCTGACCAAATCAATATAACTTCTAATGATTTCGAATGACCAGCTGCAAATCTACAAGAGCCAAGATTGGATATCCATTATTAAAAGCACTTAATTGCTTAATTGGATATAACTGCACAACGGCGACTGGAATGGCTGTGAAATTAATGGCTACAACGGCCATTATTCTTTCCATCCTTTACAAGTAGACATCAGCACCACACTAATCGTCATGCCTTCCAACAAAAAAAAGTAGTACCTGCAGACAGTGAAGCAGAGCGTCCCGCTCGCCAGCGCCCCCAACAGGCCACCCAACAGGTTGACGCTGTAGGCTGCGGACTGGAAGGGCAGCAGGACCAGAGCCAAGTGTGACAGGAGGGTGAACAGGGGGTAGCCTGGGGGATGGGCCACCTGGAGGGGGGGACACAGCAGCCAGTCAGTGGCCATGTTTATACAGGAGAGGGAGAGAGAGTAGCATTCATTCACCATCACCACTACATCAAAAAACGTACACTATTCATAAACATCCTCTATAGCAAAATATATATTCTATTCAGAAGCTATAAATAAAAAACACAGTCCATCACACTTATAAGTTGCAAATGTCTTTTGCAAAGAAAAAGGTTTGCTAGTCATGGACTAACAGGCAAGCTGGTCTGCCTCTTTTATTGTGACTTTTCAAAATCCAGCCCCCATTTATGTTTATGCCAGACTATTACACAGGGAAGGGAAAGCACACTCCCTAAAATCAAAGCACAAAGTCACTGTGTGCAAATACGGTCCCTGGCCTGTCATCATTAAGAGCCTGCTTACACACACATAGCGATCAGGGAGCTTTAAGTCTCCCATTGGAATACTCTTGCAATTTCTCACCTGCAACCAACTGTGTGTATTTATAGACCTATTTTTATTTCCCACATATGTATTCCGGTACAATAGCTAAGGTAGCAATAGCTGCAGTTCTCCTGCATCTTGGTGGCCAGGTTTTGCAGCCTGCGATTTAGTTGATACACGGAGCACGTCTGTCAGCAACTCTAGTTGGACACATAGGGAAGTGAAAGGGTAATTAAGCTTAATGAGCAGCGGTTAATTAGTGAGAGAACAATCGTTGAGCGTGGTGCAATTTACAGGCTTAACTGAATCGATAAGAATATAAAATTCTTACAACAGGAGGAACAGCAACATCTAGAAGTGTTTTCTGGGACAAACACGTGAGGCGCAGGGTGCATACCAACAAATGTAATCTGTTTAGAAGAACTCCACGTTTTCACAGTGCCGCATTAGTCAGTTTAGCCAATTTAGCTCCACAGAAGCTGTTTTTATTTCCATAGTCTCCGCACACCGCAAAGCCATCACAGCTGATCATTTTCACAACATAAAAAAGTTTCCGTTTTAGGAATAAGAATACTACGAAACGAACAGGAAAGCATGGACATTGTAACAGAGGAGAAAAAGACAAACTCGCAATCTAAATAGTAAAATGCCATAAACATGAGTTTTTCATTAGTCTACAAATGTTCCATAATAGCACGTAACTTTACATTATAACATGTCATATGATGATTACATAATACATACAATGAAATTAAAGTATGTGATTTATGATTCAGTTTTACATTTAAGCCAATAATAAATGAAAGTCAAATTTTGAAAAGCCATATTCTGTTACTAGTGTATACTGATGCATTACCATCACGGTATCTTGAATGCCGCTGAATAAAACAGATCTTTGACACAAAGCAGTATCTGACAAGTCAAGCCTCGGGCCATGAGCTCTGCTCCATGAACTGGCATGCAAACGCACATCTCTTTTTTAATCATTAAATTGGCGATTGTGATTATTCTGGAGCGCAGTGGGATGACTGGAGAGACTGCTGGGGAGTCAGCGCATGAGGAGGTGTTTTCAGCTTCCAGCCGCTGGAGGACTGAATAACCGGCTATAAAAACCCAGCTGCCAAAAGCACGGGCTGCTACTTATAAGACGCCCGGAGCCTCTGGAATGGCAGCGGCAAAACCATCATTTTCCGATGCTAATTCCACAGCGCTAATTTAGCGATGCTACGTCGTCAATTCTGCTCAATAAGGAGGAATGCTGAAGGCTGTCTGAATAAGTTTTATTATGAGAATGCTCAATTTCTGGATTCACCAAAATAATGCCAATTCTTCGTATGGAACAAAGGCATGTATATAGACAAGTATATTTTATTGCCTCCTAGTCAAAGCCATAGCATTAATATTTTATATCAGAGTTCTGAACCAGAAAGAATTAATTAGTGAAATATTCTTTTGTGAAAATGTTTTGTGAAAAATAATTTTGTGAAAAAGTTCACTCTCAAGCAATTCCTCAATGTGTGCAAAGCATTCATGCATAAATTTCCAACAAAAAAGAAATCCTTTTATATTCATGTTTCTGTAATAAGATTGAGGCCTGGGTCCAATAAAGAAAATTTCCTTAACTTCAACTGAAATGCAAATTGTTTTGTATTCGAGCAGTTTGGCAGGTTCATCGAAATAAAATTAAAACATTATGTTTGCAGAGAAACATTTGCATTTATTTGCAAATCAAAGTTGAGAACAAATTTTAATCCAAGCGATACACTTCCTACAAGCTTTACTGCAGCACTGCATTAGATATAATTTAGTACTGAGGAGAATCCATCATCCAAACTGTTCGCTTTTAATACTTTCCATCTGTTACTTGATTGCAAAACCAAAATTAACTACATATAATTATCATTTAATTTATTATAACCTACAAGTTAACCATTTTCTACAATCTGTACAAGTGAAATACTGTACTCTGTAATGCAACATAAAATGGTTCAGACATTCATTTGAAAATATAGCCTAAATCTTTAAATTTAATCTTTTATGATTTATTCAACAGTAAGGATTAAAAGCATATCAATGTCAATGTTGAACTGAACTGTTTGAGAAGAATTACCCATAATGCTACAGAACAAACTACATTCTGAAGCTACAGTTCTCACTAATGATGCAGATACGTCTCTGTAACTCTGACAGTGCTGAAGGAAACCCCACTGCTAAAGTCCACATATAGAGAGTAGGGAAGGGGAGAGGGACAGAGAGAGGGAAGGGGAGAGGGACAGAGAGAGGGAAGGGGAGAGGGACAGAGCAGGGAAGGGGAGAGGGACAGAGAGAGGGCGATGGAAGTCAGAACAGAAAACAGCGATTAGCCCCACAGAGAGGACCAGGGGAGGGCAGGAGAGAAAGAGAGGGAAAAGGACAAAGGGACAGAGAAGCGGAGCGACGGAGAGAGACTGATGAAAGGGAGGAGTGCGGGCGGAGCGAGGGAGGATGAAAGGACGGGGAGCCAGATGTAATTAAAAGCCTGTAATTTTAATTACCGCCTCTTTGACGAGCGCGGCGTCTGAGCGGGCGGGCGAGCGGGCGAGCGGGGTCCGGGCGGGGCCACGCCGGGCGGCCGCGCCCTGACCGCTGGGCGACTCGGCCCCTCCCCGCGCCCGCCTGGCACCGCCCGCCTGGGCGCTGCGGCCGCGGGGGACCCCGGCAATTAGCCGGTAAGCCCTGGCAGGGCTGATAAAGCGCCTTATTAAGAGCGGACCCGTCCCCGCCGCTGATAAAGCCCACGGCTGGGGACGCCGGGGGGGGGAACGGGGGGGGGGGGCGAGGGGGGAGAGGAGGGAAGGGGGGGCGGCGGTCGAACGGCCACGCGTCCCGACCGGAACACGCCGAGAGGACACTGCTGCAGAGGCATGGAGGCTATGGACACACCGGGAGAGAGAGAGAGAGAGAGAGAGAGAGAGAGAGGGAGAGAGACAGAGAGGGTGAGAGGGAGAGAGTGAGAGAAAGAGAATGAAGGAGAGAGGGAGGAGAAGTGTGAGAGTGACAGAGACAGAAAAAAGGAGAGAGGGTAGAAAAGTGTGAGAGAGATAGAAAAAAGAAGCGGGAGGGAGGGGAAGTGTGAGAGTGAGAGACAAAGTGTAAGAAAGATGGAGGGAGAGGGAGAAGTGTGAGAGAGTGAGAGACAGAGACAGAAAGATGGAGGGAGAGGGAGAAGTGTGAGAGAGTGAGAAAAAGAGACAGAAAGATGGAGAGAGAGGGAGAAGTGTGAGACAGTGAGACATACAGAAAGGAGAGGAGAGAGAGAGGGGAATGAAGAGGCCGTTCAGGACGGGGCGGGCAGGTGGAGACGGGAGGGGTGGAGACGGGAGGGGTGGAGGCGCGTGGCAGGGACGGGCTCCCAAAGAGACCCCGGGAAGGGGAGGGGCGGGGCTCTGCCCGGGCGGGACGGGGACTGGGGACGGGGGGGCACTGGGTCCTCGGCCTGGGGCCGGGGGGAGGGCCCGGCGAGCCCGGGGGGGGACGCAGGGGAGCGGGACGGGCGGGCCACACGGACTGCGGCACTAACGGCCGGATTACTGGCGCACTGACACCGCCTCAGCCTCCCTAAAAGGATCACAGCGGCGTAATAAACTTTATTAAATAATAAAACTTATTAGAACTGTTAACCCGATTTAGTTCATTCTTCCCGGCTTACACATACACACACAAAAAAAAGAGGGGGGCATAATAAGCCTTATACCGTACATAAGGCAAAGCCCACAAAAGCCATCGCCTTACCATTGACTTTAATTGGATTTGAAAAACGGGTCGTAAATTATAGCATTCTGTACTCCTAACTTAGTAAAATAAGTGTATAGAAATAGGGAAGAAAAAAAAAAAACCTGTAGCCTAAAAGTAAATTAATCTGCTTTCTGCCCATGCTTAATTAAACTTCCTTAATGCTTATAAGAGTTAATGAGTGAATTGATTAAACAATACGGCTAATGCTTACCCCCAGCTCACAAGCAGCGGTGATCAGCTCTCCTGTGGAAGAAAATAGAGAGGGAAATTAATGTAAACCCAATAATTACTATTAAGAGATGAGTCCCCTCCAAAGTTTTCCCCATACAAATACTTGCACTGGGGTTTTGCATTAATTTGCCCGGATCAAAACCTGCAAATCTTCCCAGCGTGACATTTCCTAAGCGGCATGCTCGCTCTCTTCAGCTCGTCCCGTTCCCCTGATGCCCCCCCCCCAGTCACCCCCCCTCTGCTTATAAGAACACACGAACATCCTCACACTCACACGCATGTAGATACACACATGCACACACACACACACACACATGCACACACACACACATTCATGTGCACAAACACATGCCTGCACGCACACACACACACACAAACACACACACATAAACAGCCCCCTCCCCACTCCACCACACACACACACACACACCCATCTCATAGCTCTCTGATCTCTGAAATCCTTGCTCCCCAACTCCCCGATCGACGCTCTAAATTCCCCCCCACCCCCCGCATCCCCACACCTCCCACATTTCTGTGGGCACATCCCCCAGCCCCCCACCCCCACCCCCGTCCCGCTCTCCATGCGCTCTGGAAGGACACGGGCAGCCTGAGCAGAGGGCCGGAGGCACAGGCACGGAGGACCGGGCCAAACAGGAAGAGGACGCCCGATTTACCACAGAAATGTGAATCTGCTGCAGTGAGACTGTCCCTTTCCTTACCGCCCTTTACCCTGCATCACTTCTATTCAGTACTACGCATTACAGGATTAAAAGAGCAGATTCAGCACCGACTGTTCAAATACTCTATTTAATATCATTCATAGATACACGGCTGTGTGCTGCTGTGTGCAGCCCATCTCGTATGGTTCATTCTGTCAGAAATGGCCTACTGTTGACAAGCATCCCCTCTATTTGCATACACATTTACCGCTGCCTCCGAAAAGGACATGAACCCATCTCTTCCACAAACCCTCTTTTATTGAAGACATGCCACCAGAACTCAAAAACCCAGGCTCCTCCATTCAGAGCGCAGCTATTTCCCCCGATGTTATCGCGCCTAAACGGCCATTTATGCGCGGGGAGAGCTCCCTCTTGAAGCGCTTTAATAAGGTTTCTGATGGAAAAGCGCATTTCGACAGAACCGCTCAGTCGCTTCCGCCGTTCCGTGTCGCCCCTGCAGGAGCGAGCGCTCCCGAGGCAGTCAGTCGTGGCCGCTCGCATTTTTCAACAGCCGCGTCTCCAGCTGTCACTCACCCGCTCGTCCGCATCCTAAAGACTCTCTTTGGTCCGTACAGCTTCTCACAGGAAAGGGGACACTCGTTCTTAAAGGGCCGGCGCGCCGCACAATGGAGGAAAATAAGGGCCAAAGTGTCAAACTGGCGGAGAGATGGCGTGCTCCCCGTTACCGAGAGGGAAATGTGGAGAGCGCGGGGCGGCGCGCGAGAGAGCCAAGCGTCTTTTGCGCGATAGCGGGGCCAACCTCTGCATAATCCCGCCATTTCCACACTCCCGTTCCTAGACAACGGCTTCCCCGCGAGCCGCGCTCAGCTCCTCCGGGCGCATCGCTCCTAAAGAGATTAGGACGCGAAATGGAGACCCGGAGAATTCCGAGGCGCTTCTCGGGCTGGCGCTTCTCGGGCTGGCACTATCGGGACCGCATCCCGCTCCGTCCCTAAAGAGCGCGAGATGGGCTGGCCGGTTTTTCAAAGCCCCCCCGCCCCTTCGGACCCCCCGCTGCTGCCGGGCCCGGTTTTCAAAGGTACGGTTCTCACAACACGCGGTTTATCTGCAGTCCGTTTACCGGGCCGTAAGCCGGGACTTGGCCAATGCTTAGTTGGCCAATGCTTAGGGCATATGCACCAGCACACCACCAACGCACGCCTTACCTGTCATTCAGTGAACGTGTACTGTACACTGTAAAAGCACATTACATAGGAGGCCTAAATGCACATTACCTAGGCTGCGGTTTAAGAGCCATATACTGTTATATCATTTACTGCATTACTGAAATGACTAGGGTTGAATGAACACGTGGTTCCAGAAACTGCTATGGGCAGACCAGTCTATGCAATTAGCAACTGCCTAAAGGAGTGCATACTACCATTTACTTAATATGGTTACAGGGCAATTACTATCAATTGCTATCAATGTGACGTCCACTTGCTGTCTAAAAAGGTATTTTAAAAATTTTTAATAGAGCGAACTAACTGATTTTTCAGTTACAGATTAATGTGAAATTGCAGCTTTAAAACCTTGCTCATCTAAATCTGAACTTAAATACAGAAATATGTTAATAACAATGCAAATGGGTGGGAATTTTGACGTTTAAATCCAATACAATGTGAAGGATCTGTCGCGGATGGGAATAATAGGTTACACCCGGGCGCTTGATAAATTGGAGGCATGGCGAGCACGCTGCACCCCAGTTCAACTGTCAGAGGCTTGCGGGGCTCCCGCCGCACCGCCGGTCCTAATCGCTCTCCCCCACACATGATCATCTCCGCGACGATAATCCTGACACGGGAGCAATCCGCCGGCTCCTCATGAGCGCAGCATCGCCAGGGCATAATGAACGCATTAATTCACAACGGCCCTCAACGCTGCCCCTGTCACTTCATTGTAATTTCCAAAATAATAATAACGAAAATAAATGAAAATATCTATTAACATAATCTTCACTCTCTGTCACAGTTATCTCCACTTTCTAGGCAAAGTTACTTCGGAATGTCGGCATTATGCTCCGTGTATTATAATCGCTGGTGAAATGCAGAATAAGCGGAGTCTGAGGGAAGCGGCGGCGGGCATAAGAGCGCTTCCACTGCCTCTCGCGCCCAATCACGTTCCGCGAGGAGCAATGAATGCGCCAAGGCAAAAGGTTACGATGGAAACAACAGTGCCATTTTCCAGCTTATTTAAAGCCTGACATTTCATTTATCTCGGGGAAAATATAGAAGTGGTGGCGATAACTTGAATTTTCAAATATACAATAAAGTACCCGTTCTGGATTATTTTCAAGGGCAGTGGTGTAAATAGTGACTAGACTAAATGGCAGTCTGTTGGGGACCGAGCTAAACTCCATAAAATCACTTCACATTTAATACGTCCAACAGAATATGTCATCTCATTAAATTCCAGAACAATGCCATTCTAATAAATTCCAATGCCTTCATTCTGAATCATCAGCAGTGATCATAAAAAATGAAAAAATATTTCACACACAAAAAATACCCTGCAGGGTTTTTTCTGACATTATCTCAACCTGAGATGTAAAGGACTAAAACTGAATAATTATTTGTCAATCATGAGGAAAGATTTTACCAGACATTTATCAACAGAACAAGAATTTTTGTGCTAAATGACATTGGGAAGGTTTGTAAATATAGCCCTACATTTTCTCATAATTAACCATTGTTTATATTTTATTGTATTTGAATATTTTATAGAATTTATATTTACCTATTTTTAAAATCCTTAAATCCCTGAAATATTTTGTAAAATATAAAAAAAATACTAGATTAGAACATTTTACTGAACCTTTATTTTTAATCAGGGTGTCCTAGACCGAGGGCCTCTTCTGCAGGGGCAAACCACACAATTTCAGACAAGCTTTGTACAAAGACCTTATACATACAGTATACAATATCTGAACAGAGTATGCATATGGGAGAATTATAGCAATAGCATACGTGTAAGTGACTCTTCAAATTTATTTCACGTGTGGTCCATTTTTTTTTTTAAAGCAGTTCTTCCCAATTCAGTTGTGAAATGTGGTATTGCTCGCAAAATCCAATCATTAGATCTTGTGCAATAGTTTGAGTTTCTAAAAGATAAAGTGTGGTAAGATAAAAAGCGAGATCTGTGAGGAGGGCTTTGTATATAAATGAAATGGTGTGCTACTTTCTCCTCAGAGCAAGCAATTGCCATGAAACTGAATGGTAAAATGTGAAGATAATGAATCCCATCATTTATAATAAAATATAATGCACTATGATAGACTGCATCCATGGGGTTTTATGACTGTGTGTGTGGCATGCATACATAACATATCCCCGTACTAAAGAACTGGTAAAATTGTAGCTTGCGCAATCTTTTTATTGTTTTCAAATGTGAGGCAAGAAGTTTCTGTACAGGAATCCAGTCCGAGTTTTGAGTTTGACTTTTTAAAGTTCAGCATTCCAGTTTTACCCAACCACAGACAAAGACAGCTTTTTGTATTATTTTAAATTTTAAAAACTATATTGTCATATTTCAGATTCAAAAGCCCCATCCAGTCATGCTCTTGCGCTTGGCACTGGTATCTGCACACACAAGGAGCAACTGAGCACAGTTTTTCAAAGAAACCACAGGCCAGAAATACTCCGATTGGCCAGCCAATTATAATCACATTGTAAGCAAGACTACAAACAAGGTATTAACTCCCTAGTGATATAAGCCCAGTCAACCAACTTCTTTATATAAAGCTGTTTTTCAAGTCCCAACTTCTTCATTTTGAATTTAACCTTCTCGGACGGTATCACAAGTGTACTTTTGGATTCATAGTCGTAAGTTACGGGTTTTATTGTTTTTTTAAATATGGCCAAACTTTGTGTTGTTTCTAAGTTAGTCATTTAATCTAATTAAAACCAAGTTAAAGCAAACATACATATACTTCATGTATTACATTATGTGTGGATTTGAAATTAAAATAATATGCTCTAATTTTAATAAATTTTATTAAGAGGCATTAACTATTTCATTTTGAATTTGTGAATGCACATCCCCAATAAAAAATGTTTTTAGATTTTGCAGATAATACAACACCGTGGACTCACTTATTTCAACAGCGCATTCATACAAACCACCATTTGATGTAATTATGTCCATGCGATGCATGGCAAGCCATCTTTGTGCAGAAATAACCATAGCGAACCGCTGTGGAACCACAACTGAAGATTTTCACTAATCCTACCGAAATCTCTTTATTTCTGTCTCACGATGCCAATTCCTTGCTTATATTTTCTGATAATGGACACAGATGATTAGATTAAGGTATCAATGTGACATACACACTTGTGGATCTGCACGCTGTCTGACCTAAACCAATTTCCACAAACAAAAGCGCAGGCTAGGCTTCCGCTCCAGACGAAAAATGTCAGTCAGAGAGCTGCGTGCATGATTACAATTCAGGGCCTCAATGCCCCTGCCACAAACGCAGAAGTCAGAGCCAAAATGGAGAAACACCTCTTCTATTAAAGCCGTTTTCCAAACTTACACCTGCATTAAAAATGCAGCTGCATGTTCCAATACGCCATGGAATTTGGGACCAGAGAGAGGAGGTTAAACCGCCGATATCACAGGTGCACATGTGAACACGTACTCGCCTCTAGAAATACCCAATCTGGAGTGCACTAAATCCCTTCGAATACAACTTTTCGCCTCATGGCCACAGGCAGGGAGTGACACTGCTGCCAGACAGCCTCTTAGCAAATGAACAGTGATTATGACCTTCATGGTGCATCAGTACCAACCACAGTGTCCTACCATTTACTCCATATTTAGTGGTAACCCTCAGCCTATTTCGAGCACAAGAGTGGGGTCGCATTTTTGGTGGTGGGGTGCTGCCCAGGCAGGACCGTGTGGCCCTGGTGGCAGGGAGGACAGCGGGGCCCCTCGGCCTCCCACCCTGCCCCCCTTCCCTAATCTGTCCACCTCAGACAGCTTTGCTCCTGGCACACCGTAGGCTCTGCGGATTAGCTTGTAAATTGAGGGCTTTCAAATTTGTTAAAGTGGCAGCAAATACCAGATTAGCGAAATCAGCCATAACAGGTGTGAAACAGTGCGCAGCCAGGTACCGGCTCCATCATCAGAAACATATGTTAAAAAAATTAATGGGGTCCTGCATTTCACAGACCACAGAGGAAATTCACAGAACATAAAATAAAGACTATTCAACATGAATAAAAATGCAAAAAAGAAAAGCTTTACAAGATTTCCTATTAATGACGTTATTTTAAAACTGAGACTAAATAGAAACTTCCGGTCATATCAAAATGACACCTGTAGTATTTTTGTACCAGTGTTGTGCAAGCAGATCTCCATGCACAATTAACCAGGCCTCATTTGTCCCTTGAAGCTACATAATTCAAATATTATGACAGTAAAAACCAAGGCAACTTGGAGATTATGTGACTACTGACATAGAGCGGCTATATACAGCTGGACACATCTGAAGCATCTTACATCAAATAACTTAATCAAGGGAATGGCTGCAGTTCCCCACTGGGGATCCGAACCTACAAGATTCTGGTTACAACTACCTGTTCCATAACTACTTTTAAAAATATGCATGTGGCTGGAGAATTAAATGGCACGCAACGTATACCCCTGATATGCCTGAATCTGCTACCTCTGCTTAATATACACCTATACACAAATATACACTTAATATATTTGTTCTGAAGAGGTAATGTAGTTTAAGAAGTTCAGTACACGTTAATTTATTATATTTCTGTATATTCGGGTTTATATAAAGTGTATAGGATAATACTGGGAAGAGTGAACGACATTACCATTCGTGTTCGCTACAGTGTTTACACCTCGATGATAAACTGATACATTGTAAATGTAAACTGACACAACTCGGAATTTTTACAATCCCTGCTACGCCTAATAAAACATAAAATAAATAAAACACAATGCCAAAATGTGAACTGATTGGGCAGTATAAAATTGTAGGTTTATCGGCAAATAGAGAGAACAGCGGTAAAGTAGGTTGCATGTTGCCCAGATTAGGATAGGGCGATTGTATGGCTAAATTGTAACTACCTGAATCTCCTCCGGGGACAGTCCTCTGTACGCACGGCAGATAAAGCGCCGCCACGCAGGCGACCGTGGCGCCGGTCAACAGCCAGGTACTCCGCTCCGTCGATGTCATATCTTACCACGTTAATTTAATGTAAGGCGTATAGCTAATGTTAGCTGGCTAATGTTGGCAATGAACCTTACAATGAATGGGACGACCGCACTCGAGGTGAATTAAACAGTGATATTTTCCTTCTTATTACCAAGATAGCCAGTCCATGTCTGAAGATATATACACTATAAAGGGCTCGAGGAATTATTTCTATGTGATATACATTAGCCAGCTTATTGTTATGTTGATAATCTTGCGTGGTAGCCAGAATGACCGACAAAGAAGATTACCGCAAAATTGACATATTGTCCCAATATCAGTATCATGTTTCAACAACCAGGTCTGTAAATTATCAAAAAATAAAGCATAATACGCGAGAGCAATAAACAATTAATCATAATTTCTCTTAGTAGCCTACCTACACGTTAAATCAAACTTCCCATGTAAACAGTAGATTCATGTCTTCCTTGTTTGGCTACACCACTACACATTTCACGAGATTTAAAGGGGCTTCCAATGTTTCATATTGTCAACATCATACCTTACTATCCTAACTAAATAGTAAATTATTACATTAATTTATAAAAAATGAAAACAATACCTGTTATTTATATTTTTGACAACAAATTGTTGTTGGTTTGTTGTTTTTGACCATCGTGACTGTTTTCCCCCCTTCTGGTGAACATTATGGTACGGTCTAAAACTTTGAAAGCAGGTCCCCGCCGAGCGAATGTGCTGCTCAATTGGCTCAGATCTGCCACCTATCTGGTAGTAGCAGAGTCGCCGTACGCGTTTTGTGAAATACCAGAGCACTTGGGAGCCTGCAGTATGCGGTGCTCTTTGAATTTCATGGGCTTTCTCAGTTCCTCAGGATAAACAATGTTTTTTAAACATTTAAAACTGTACCCAATTTATATAACAATAATAATAATAATAATAATAATAAGATGAAGAAGACAAATACACTTGAGAAAAAAAGAAAAAGAAAATAAGTAATATGACAGTGGCAGTTAAACTAACACAGATTTGCACATTAATGTTGCAAGTAGTTGCTTGAGCTTATCTACCCCAGTTTCAGAATCATTCCTTGCTTTTTTGTGAGTGGGAGACTAAATGACTAAAAGAAAACTAAAAGTAACAAAATGGACAGAAAAAAAAAATGTACAATTCCTATCCCCATATTTTTGACAGGGCATCTACAGCATCATCAGTACCCTTACTCTTATTCAGACATTCTTTCCTCATAGAAGCTTGTAAATTTCTAAAACAGACACTAATTTGTGGGCCCACAAGATACTACATTGATGTGTACCAGGACTGTACAATATAATCTTGTGGAACCAACCAATATGGAATACAACCAATTGTATGTATATAATACAAACACCATAAACTGCCCCTTTCCAATGAGTCTGCTAATACACTGACTTGGCCTTAAGGTCTGGAAGACCAGATTATGACTCAGAACTGTTTGCATTTTAGATAGAGACAGATCACTGATCTGTGGTCAGTATCTTTAAAATCTGGAGAAAACCAAACAAAAGCATGGCAGACATTAGTTCTCTTAAATATTTACATTGCACACTGTATATGTTTTATACCACTCTTATACATTAAATATACTGCATAATGTACAAAGTGCCACAATTCATCAGTGAAAGAATGTTAGGCAAGATGTAAGATGTCTTCATACAGAAAATGTGCCTCTCTAGCAAGCATGAAATATCGCACCATTCTGGCTGTCTACATTAAAAAGCCAGTCATGTGCACACTCATATGAGGGCAGTGCTGTGTGTCAACACCCACTAAACACGATTTTGGGAACCTGCGGAACACACTTCTCTTCCACTTAAGGTTTGGCCGCAGTCACTGATTAAAATCTAATTCCTAATTTAAAGTGAAATTAACTTTGTTATTTAAGTAAATGGATGAAAAGAAAGCATAGGTGGCAAAGAAGATATTAACATTATTCGTTAAGACAGTATTCAGAAATATATTTTCTTTTTTTAGTAATTTAGTTTGGTTTAGTTTTTAGTAATGGAAATTTTCTAGCAAAATTATATAAGTTATTCGCAGCTTTCTATTGTTGAACTTATTGAAATGATGGCGGTCTGCAAGTTTATTGCCATCCTTTTTGTTTGCATGAAAGACTGAGGCCTGTATTTGACATGCTTCACATTCATTGTAAGGTCTGTATTTTTTTAATCAAAAATAAGAAATGATAACCCAGCGCCAAATAATGCAAAAATTGCAAGCACCAAACAATGAGGCATGTGTTAGTTTCAGCATTCTCCCAGGAAGGAAAAATAAACTAGATTACAGACTGATGCAGGATCTTTGCATATGATAAAAACTCAGGGCCACATTTGTGTTTCTGTCACAGAAGATACACTGAATTACACCACTGATTCTGCAGTGAAGAAAACAAAAGGAAGGTATTAAAATGGCCCATTCTCTTTGGCATAATCACTCCCAGCCCACTTTAATGGAGGCTTAGGACAGGATCCTTTGTGAATCCACTCAAGCCCAGAGAGCGACGGCACAGAGTATTACAAGACCTAACGTGCGGCCTGGGCTCCAGAATGTTGACAGGCTAGGTAAACCTAAATTCAAACACGGCCGACTTAGCGGATTTGGAGGCTTTTAAAGGCCACGCCGTGGTCATTTGAAACCCCTTTAAACCATCTGAGGCTCAGTGTGGCAGAGATTCCTTCGCTCTGTTTGTTTTGGGAGCTAATGGTGCTGTTAACACAAGCCAGTTGGCTAAAACAGGATTGACCTTATAGAGGCGTGGATGCAGGGGGATGAGCCAGTTGTTGTAAGCCATGCATGAAGTCCTTAGCAATCACCAATTAGTGGATTATCAGAAGTCCATGTACACTCACTTCTTTAAATAAAGGCTTTTTTTGTGAGCTGCAACATAATTCCTCAAGAACATAATTATTTTGTGTAATCATATGAGGATATATTATGTTTTGAAAAATAGTTGCACAAACAGCTCAAAAGGAGAAACCTTATTCACAACATGCATTTCAAAAGTCATCAAGGCAGATTATGAACACTTTGGACACAGAAATCGTCATTAAGAAAGTTGAATCTGTCACAGTGCTGTTTATCTAACCTTGAGGGCATTAAGAGTGTGGCGATTCCATTTCATGACCACAAGGGTGCACCAGTGTGCTACAGCCCCAGGTCAAGGCTGCCTCTCACAGAATTTAGTTCCGTTCTCCCTCTTCGTCACAGCCTGGTACACACAGGTCTCCATGGTACATAGTACACTAGTGTACCGACAGCTGTCAGATACAGGACGAGAGAGACCTCTATTGGTGAGTAGGTTTAACTGCATTTTTAAAATTTACATTGAAATCTCATTGTGGAAATTCCTTGAAAAGATTTTAGTTTATATTTAGAAACGTGTTCTTGCATTCATTTGAAACTGGCAAGATCCACTTTTAGACCAAGACATGAGACAATCTCAGCATAATTTGAGTTTTACATCAGTGAAATCATAATGAAAATTCTGTGATGTTTGGATTAAGGTGTTTATGGAAGGATGATACAGTAAATTACTTTTTTATCTAATAAAATAACAACACCTGTGAAACATAATTCTAGGTTGTGCATATATTTAACAAGTTAAATTATCTGAGGTATATACTACTTGGCCTTATAGTTTGACAGTTCAGCCCTCACTGCAATATGATGTGTTCTTGTGTCACAGATTTACATTGAATCATCTCTTAAAATATACTGCATGATGTCATCACCTGAAATCTGCCTACGTTGCCAACTTTCACTGCACTGCTCTGAGAGGCTGTTGTGCAAAACCAGCTGCAGCTATGAACCAATCAGGTCACAATCCATTTTTTGTTGCGCTTACTTGGTCACCACCATTTACTCTTGTTAAAGTGCTATTCTCTCTACTTCATTTCCCTTAATGTTTAACAGAAGAAAAAAAAACATTTAGATTTCTATTCCATTGAGTGTTAACTCCTTATTTGGCTTGCATGGCTAGGATCGCATCACAAAGGCCAGCACTACAGTTTCAGACCTGAGGATTCCTTTCCTCACTGGACACTGGAAAAGTACAGTGATCACATGACTTACTTTCTCTTTCAAACTATTTCCCACAGGCTGTTGACCCATATCCTCAGCTGTGCTGAGACCCACCAGCATGAATCTGATCGGTCTCCAAACCTAACCCATCTCAATGAAACACCTCTCCATCATGCTGTGGGCCATGGTAGACTATTCAGTTTAAACCGAGTAATCTGGAATCAGCCTCTCCCATGCACACATCTAGAGTAGGGACATTTGTGCTCATAACAAGCTATATTTTTGTTTTCTTCAAAATTCATAGTTGTGAAAACAACCAATATCAGAGTGCAACTTCCTGATTTCCACAATGGCTGTTGCAACCATTGCTTCATATGAGTCAATCACTGACTCATATGAAGCAATCAAAATTGTGGTACCTAGGGCAAAATGGTATGACTGGTCCAAAAAAGTGAGTCATGGATAACACGTGGGGATCATGAAGCCCTATGCTAAAAACAAACAAACAAAACAGATCTGCAGCATCCACTCTCTGCAGGAGAGTTGCCACATGCCTGAAATGCTTTCTTTACTCTGGGTTAGGTTCTGGTGGGCAGCAGCTTTTAACAACCTGCCTCATTATCCCAATAAACATCTTTTTTAAAGAGAAAGTGACTGTTAGAGATGTGTTATGATGTAGATACAAGTCAGTTTCTGGTTCAGTTGACCAATGGGGCTCCAGTCTCTGTGTCTGGCGTCCCTTTCCTCTTCCTGGTTTCTGTACTCACAAGCCTCCAGTCATCCTACCACACATTGTACTGGTACATGGGAGAGTTTTCCCAAATCCCATCCCATCCCATTCTATATCACTTCTCAGGCCTTGGGGGAAGTGGGGTCTACTTCTCCTATGGGGAGAGGAAATGATGGGGGGGGGGGGGGGGGGGGGGGGGTTCGGGGTGAGGGGAAGAGAGGCATGGAGAAGAGGGGGGGAGGAGTTGGGTGGTTGTGTGTCAGCATGTCAGAACTCAGAGACAGATTTCTAATCCTCACTCCTCCTCAACCACCCCCCACCCCCCCCCCCCCCCCATCGTCCCGTCTGTTTAATCAGTCTTAACCCCCCCACCCAACCCCCTCACTGCACCCCCACACCCACGCGCACACCCACACTCCCACCTCCTGCTCACCCATCTCATCGTGATGTCACACTTAATCCCCGCCTGGTTATCTGCTGGGCTGCAGTGCTGGTGGTAGTGAGAGGAGGGGGGAGGGGTCTGCGCACCAGGAACCCCGCACCAAACTCCTCGCTTCATTACTCTCGCAAATCCCAGCACAAAAAATTTGGGATTACAGCTCTGCGCCGTCCATGCTGATGAAAGGACAGACTGACAGCCCGAGTGCCTCCATTTCACTGATGGAATGGTCACAGTGCACCCGGGCTCCTCAAGTGTTAGCCGGTGTCTCACAACCACCTCAGATTATGAAAGCGGTTTACCTTAGCATCAGTCCTTTCACCGAGCAGCTGGCGCCTGGTGACATCACCATTCACTCAACCCCGCTTTGATACAGAGGAACCGGTGACAACAGTCAAACAGGCCAAACTCTGAATGGCTGAAAGCAGGAAGTTGACAGGCTGGCCTTGGCCGCAATCACATCCTCCACTTCCACTTCCAACCTTTCCGTCTGGCCATGTCTAGTGCCCCTGTTACTAACGGGCTCTTTATTCTACGAGTCAATGCGCCCCTGTTCACTGGTGGCAGCCCACACCGGACACTCAATGGCCATCGGAGTGGCAGGGGATTACCGAGTCCCGTCCTTCTCAAAGCGGGAGACGTTTATCGACAGGCTTGTCCGAGGATGGGAATTACCCAAATGGACAAAGCCCCTATTCCATATGGCGCGGGGCTATTAGAGATTATTAGAGGGCAGTAAGCGCACTGGTATTAAATTCATTATCTTTGCGGATAGAGGGAGCAGGGAAAGGGAGTTCATGTGTTCTATCTGGGGATTTAAACTGGAGGGTGGGGGGAGAGGTATTAACTTTTGATGGAGTGCGAGTGTTTAAGTGTACACGTGTGTGTGAATGTGTCTTTATGTGCACTACCACCAAAATAGCTGTAAATCCCAAGTATTTTGTATGTGCACTCTATGTGTGTGTGTGTGTGTGTGTGTTCGTGCGTGCGTGAGTGTGTGCATGCATGTGTCTGTGTGTGTATGTGTGTGTGTTTGCATACCTGTGTGTGTGTGTGTGTGTGTGTGTGTGTGTGTGGAGGGGGGGCGTAGGGGTGGATGGTATTTGTACTCTTACGTTTGTCTAGGTTTGCTGGCCCTTCAGCTAAGTGCTTCTGGGCCTATGTGCAGGTGTGTGTGTGTGTGTGAGTAGGCAGGGGGTGGGTGTTGGTGTTGATTACCTAATTAACACTGCTTACAATCATTTCTCAGCAGGTGCTGATTTCTCTGCACAGGGGTGATGACACTGGCCCTTGCAGGGGATGGGGAGGAACAGCACTGTAATATATATTCCAAAATAAAAATGGAAAAAGCTTTATGGTAAAAAGGTAGTTTTCCAGTGACCAGTTGCTGTTTCTTCACATGGATTGAGCCTCTATTAGATTTCCCTGTGATGGCACAATATACTATTTGTATGTGACAAACCCAGATCTCAGTCAGACACAGAGTTTACTCTTGCTAGTCTGAGTCTTCTCCAAATATCCTGCCATATGCTTGATATCAGTTATAATCTCTGGCAAAACACTCTGCAACCAAGTGAAAATCCCTTAAAACCCCTACTAAAACCTCCAAACCACAGCAAACTAAGAGCCGCAGTGCCACCACAGCACACAGATTCAGACATCCACACACAACCTCACACCAGTATATACTGATCATACACTCAACACATATATTTTAACAATATACCTTTGTACACCAACATGTAAAATATATTACTACACTAAATATATATGATAAACACAAAAATGTGCGCTTGAAGTGAATGGCAAACTGAAACACCAAAATAAGGAAATGCTGAGACATAGACCCCAGCACTTACTGATGTTCAGAGGCAGGCCAACATTCGCTTTGATCCACTGGCAAAATATAAGGAGCCCACTGCCACATACTGGGGGTACAGAATGATACAGGCACATGGCCACACACTCCCCCACATTCAACCATGTACACAATTAGCTCTCCAGCACTCAAACAAGCAAAGTCCAGATTCACCCCCACAAACACAAGCACACACACGCTCGCACGCATACACACATGCACGCTCACACACACACACAAATCCTTAAACACAGTATCCAGAACTACAAGGCTTGTCTCCACACATCATCACTTACAGAGTCATTTATTCATATCCCGAAGCAGTCCTGCTTATCCAGCCAGCGTCAATTGATAGCACAGAGAGAGAGAGAGATCTTTTTATGCAGTTACATCACTGAATGTCACTGACTTTGACAGGCTTAAAGGGAGCTATTTCCTGTCTTTTTTCTGTAGATTTAAATTGAGAGAATTTCAAGAGTTGGGCAGGCGCCTGCTTCTACATCTCAGAGACATTCTGTAAAAAGAACATGGCAGAAATCCTTATACAACTGAGCCATTAAATGAGTTCCTGCACCTATGAAAAAGCCTCATTTCTTTGGAGTTTCAGCATCCTCAAATATAAACAGTTTTAACAAAATACTGGAGTGAATGAAATAGTTTCTGTGTTGGTTTTTACACTATCATATTATAACTTATTTTCACAATGGTATAAAATACAATCTAGTAACAGAATATTTGAGTGTTGCAAAGGCTCATGAAAAGAGTTTGAAAACTCAGAACATTACCCACTCTAACTCAAATTACATATTGCTCTTGCCAATTAATAACCAAAGCATTTGCACCAAGAAAAGTTTATCCTAGCACAATTAATACATCAACACATACTGCACAGAGGCAGTTCAAAACCCATATTTTAAATATTAAATAATTTTTAAAGAATAGTATCATAATATGGTTATAATTTGGTGTGTGGATTGTATGGAATCAAAATATCTTCAAATGTAATAATTGTAACCTGACAATTACATGTTTTCTACTATAGTAGCGTAGTAATAAGCAGTATTACTATACTGTGATGTAAAATAATATAGATCGGCAGTCAGTGAGTAATTGATATGTAGCTACTCAGTAATTACTATGTAAATGTCACAGTGATTACTGACAAAGACGGATACAGCAGGAAACCCATTCATTTGTAATTCACGGGACTCGGTCACATCCACGCGGAGCCTGTTGTGATTTAAAACCAAATTAGCGCCCTTGATCCTGCTCTGTTTACAGCGGCCGCGAAAACACACAGCGACCCTCAGCACCTGCATATATTAAGAGAATCACAGAGACGAAGGCTCGCCACGCTCGCCTTCTGTCCCGCGGTTTTCAAGCGGCCATAAATTACCGAGATGAAGATTAGAGAGTTCATAATCAATATTTTGCACGACGGAATTCATTGGGGCGCGGAGCACGGAAGAGGACAAAGCGGCCCCTTGTTTAATAGCCCAAAGCACTGCACCTACCCAGGACCAATTAAAATCAGTGGATTCAATTTCTCAAAACAACGGGGACCTAAAGATAATATTTTGTATTTAAATTGCAACAAAAGCCACTTGCCCACCACCCCCCACCATTCCCCCCCACTGCCCCCCCCCCCCCCCCCCCCCAACCCCAATATTAGCTCTTATCGTGTTTGTTATGGCGATTCTGAAACCAACTGCGGTGACAAAGTTGGTGCAAACTACCACCCCCCCCAAAACCTCACCCACCCCCCTATAATGCCAGCTAATCCTAAACATTGAGAAGGAGAAAGAGAGAGAAAGAGAAGTCGATGTGAAAAAGAAGAAAAGAAGAAAGGGATGAAGACCAGCACTGGGAAAGGTACTGTTCAGCTAGGATAGAATGAATGTGTGAAAAGGCAATGCACTGAGATGGGGGAAGACGGAAAGAGAGAGAGAGAGACGGAGAGAAAGAACATGGCACAGCATGCTTGCCACATGGGAGCGATCCACTTACTTTAAGTGATGAAGATTTAATTAACACAACACTCTGCAATTACTCTGTAATTAAAGTAATTTGGCCCCTCGTTGCGAGGAGTATGCCATCACTCCACAGCCGCTTGGAAAGCGAGAAGGAGAGAGGGAAGGAGGAAAAGGGGGCAGCCGAGGGAGAAGAGCGTAGCCCGTGTGAAGATAAGAACAGGGGAGAGGTACAGGGGAACAGAAGGAAAGGAAGAGGTGAGCGAAGTGCAGGGATTAGGACAGGCTGTTAGAGGAGACATTCCGCTGGAGCTCCGACAGACACATTTAAAGACACATGGTAATTAAATGGCGTGCTCATTTCAGGCCTTGTGTTTCCGACCCACAGACCCATGGCCGTGCTGATTGGTCCATGTCGGCGGCTTGTCATTTCTGTTTGGGACTATGTGTCATATGTGCAGTGTCATGTGACTTACTCAAGCAATTTGACAAAGCCTGAGAAATTTCTCAAAATGATGTCTACTGTGCATGGAGAGCCATAGGACTCAATCAGGGAGCCAGTGAAAGCTTTCAGACTAAAGCGACAAGGCCTTCAGACACAAGGGAAACAACCTAGACACGAGTTCACGGCAAGTTCCCCTGATGTGGGGAAGTTTTCATCTCTCTCCTGGCTGACAGAAGGTCTCAGGTGCACAAAAGAACGCGTTTGGAGCCCCATTTGAGGCACATTCAGGCACGGCTTTGAATCCCTGTTAGAAAATTCCACAAACACAAGTGGGGGGAGGGGGGAGCGGGGGTTTTCGGCAGAGGTGAAAGCATCCTGTTAATAAGAAAAGCCCACCACCACCCCGCCTGCAGGCTTTCGAGGGAGGAACAGCGATAAACAAACAAGCGCAAAACAAATAAATAAATAAATGGATGGAAAAGTGAAAGGAGAAAAAAAAGTGTTTATTTTTATTTTCCTGGTAATGTGGAACGCGGCGGCATAAATGAAGGGGAACGGGCGCGCGATTGCGAGGGAAAGATGAGTTCAATTTAACGCCGAGTGTGAAATCAAATTTAATATTTAATATTCATACTGCTCTGCGCTGAGCGCGTTACGTTTTTTTCACCGCGCTAAAAATGATCAATTATACCATGAAAGCTATTATAAAGTGAGCGGCATCCTGCTGCCGCTCGTATCAAGGAAAATAGGGGGTGGGAGAGGGGAATTAAGAAGACTTTAAAATACCCTCTTTCCTTGTTTGTGGAGGTGCACTTCCATAGGGCAGAGATGCATGGACCGCTGACTGCCGCTTTTCAAGCTGAAGGAGGTAAAGGCAACTTCAGGAACCGGGTGCGGATAATTAATGAGACATTTTCAGCAGCAAACAGTGACTAATTGCGCAAGACAGATATTGCGTGGAATTAATAACATTCATCCAACGCTTGCCACGATCCCCTACCGGTTCAATTTGCCGGGAGATTAAAAATTACTGCCAAGTTGACTAAATTAAAAGCGTGCAGTAGCGTTTGTGAGTTTTTATGTTATTTTTGGAGGGGGGTAGAGAGAAACTATCTCTAATTTACAGACTGCATATCTGCATATCAGTCCCTCAGATGCATGTGGTATGACCTAATGAAATTACAGAGATTACAGGGCACCTGCGAAAGGGCTCCCATCCTCCACACCACCTGTGGCACACAGAGAACAGCCATAAGAGCCATAAGTCTATATGCAAACAGCCTACTTATCACCTGCCTCTTCTCCTGTTAAACTGGATAACATGCAATCTAAATGCATAACACATAGCCCAAATGGATAAAATAGAGCCCAAACGGATAGTATATGAACCCAATGGATAACATATACAGTGCAATCTGTAAGTACTTGGACAGTGTGACAGTTTTTGTTGTTTTGGTTCTGTACTCCAGCACATTGGATTTGAAATGAAACAATTTGCAGGTATTTACATCCATATCGGGTCAACCATGTGGGAATTTCTGCCCTTTTCATACCGTCCCCCTTTTTGGGTTACCTGTTTCTTGGCCAGCCCAGCTCTGTGTTGCTGCATCATTCCTTCATGTAAAAGAAAGCTAACCAACGGTATAGAGTTGCTTCAAGGTGTGGACTTTGCATTTGGAGGCTGTTGCTGTAGTCTCTCAACATGAGGACCAAATGAGTGTCAACACCAGTAAAACAGGCCATCGTGGGGTGGGAAAATCAGCCGAAACATCGGCTGTGTCTTTATTGAAGATGTGTCTGGTGACGACAGCAGCAGGAGGAAATGTATTCTTAAGTGTACAGAAACATCTTATCTGCTCAGATCCAACCAAATGCCTCCTCATTGGACAGCGCTTCACCTTGCAGCAGGACAATGACCCCAAACACACTGCTAAAGCAATGAGTTTTTCAGGGCCAAAAAGTGGAATGTTCTTGACTGGCTAAGTCAATCACCCGACCTCAATCCAACTGAATGTGCGTTTGACTTCCTGATGACAAGACTGAAGGCAAAAATCCCCCAAAGTGAACAGGAAGTTAAGGTGGCTCCAGTACAGGCCTGTCAGAGCATCCTCAGGGCAGATACCCAGCGTCAGGTGATGTCTGTGGGTCACAGACTACAGTCAGTCATCGAATGCAAAGGATTTTCAACCAAGTACTAAATATGACTTCATCTAAGATTATGTTAATTTGTCCAAGTACCTGAATCAAATAAAAGGTACTTTGAAACCCTTCAGGTGTCTCACTGTCATAGACCAGCATTAGCTGGTCCTCGATCTTTGTATCGGTGCACGCTCCTGAGCAGACATCCAGACACGGCTGCTCCTCACATCTGCTCCGCCCATCATGCCTTCTGCCATCTTCCCATCAGCCGATGCCTCTTCATCCCCCGCCTGCACCGCAGGCGTCAAACGCTTGCGGCTGATCAAACACACCTGCCTGGGAGCCCGTGTGGAGCACCGCGGGAGGGGAGGGGACAGGGCGCGCGAAATTGGCGGTGAACGTCGTTCAAAGCCTCCTGCCTATACGGGGCTGATGCAGACTGATGTCTCCTGCTTGCTGAGGCTTTGATCCCCAGGGAAGGACTGGCTGTCAGGCATCCCAGGGGAGGCTGTCAAGGGGCTGCAAGAAGAAGACATATTGTCTCACGTCTCCTTCTCTCTCTCTCTCTCTCTCTCTCTGTCTCTCTCTCTGTCTTCCCCCCTCTCTCTTCCTCTCCCTCTCTGTCTTTCTCGCCGCGCGCTCTCCGTTTCTGCCGGTGCAGACTTGATGGACTCCTCTGCAAGTCGGGCTGGAACACTTCTGTGGAGTGGCACTAAGCCCTCCGCTCCAGAAGGCAGAACGCCTCTCCAGCGAAGAGGCCCCTTCCACCGTGACAGGGCAGGAAATGGAATACTGACAGAGAGGGTAAGGGAGAGAGAGAGAGAGAGAGAGAGAGGCAAAGAGACAGACAGACAGGAAAAGAAAGGGGAACCTCAATTACTTGAGTAAAAAAAAAAATCCTCTTAAATAAATGAGCTCCAGAATTTCTAAGATATAAAATTGCAAGCCCTGTCTAAGGGGTGTCTGTTAAGCAAAACAAATAATGCACTGTAAGGTTGTAAAATATGGCGATGAGTGCTTTGGCAGTATTTCTAATTGCCCCGTAAAGCTCATTTACAATGTAAATTGGAATTATGTGCGACTGCTCATTTGAGTTCTCATCAGAGTGAAGTGGCTGGTGAGCTGAGGTGGATAACGGTGTGAGAGCGTTTTCATAAATAGGACGAAGGATCTGCACTCGCAGCGCGTGTGCGCAAACGAGCTCTCGCACATTCGGTGGGGCGAATAGAACGAGTCCTTTCGTTTAACTTTGCAGATTGGACATGCTTAGCTACTTCAATGTGCTACATGCCGCAACGTTTCAGCGTTAATTGCTTTGGCAATACTTATTTATTTGTCATGGCAATAAGGCTTATTTGAATTTGAAATTGGAGAAAGGAGCGTCGGAATGGCACGCGAGCGGGAGGGGCGGACGAGGCGGGGGGGAAGAGGGCTCTTCGCTCGATGAATTAAACAGGCTGAGTCTCGCGCTTCGCTGTTGATGCACCCCGGGGAGACGTGCATATTAATTAAAGACAGAAAATAACAAACAAGCCTTTCTCAGGGAGGCTGAAGAGCACTTCCCTTTTAATTACCTGTGCTTTGAGATCATCATATAATGAAACTGTTGGCATAGCGGGTCAATTGCTCATTAAATCCATATTCTGATGGAGTTAACTGGAGGGAGAGGCCTGAGGGAGGGGCAGGCACGTGGAGGAAATGTGGGGATGGAGAACATGGATGCTTCCTCTCGCTGGTCATGAAAAACGTTCACATTGTTCAAGTACCTGTTTTGTGTTTTATTTAGATGGTGGAATATTGCGTGAAACAACTGTATAGTGAGCTATTTTAGCCTCTTCTTTTTTTTAGTACAAAGACATTTCAGACAAAACTAAGTAACAGACAATGTGATATTGCTCCAGTCAACAATGTAATTTTGGTGTGGGTTGAATTATATTATTCTCAGCATTGCTAATTAATATTCGCCTGGTGGGTGTTGTGTAAGCTATTCCACCATATAGATCTGTCTTCAGATATATACAGATTTTGCTTATATATTTGTTGCTTAGGGTAAAGCACCCATTTCAGATGGCAAGATGTTACCTGATATGAAAGACTGTCTGGCAGTCACCTATATGTTGTCATGCATATTCATACAATAGAATTTTTTCAACATGGAAAAATTACTCCCCTAAGAGAATTCCTATTAATCACATACACAGTTTAAATTAGCTTTCTCTTGAACAATTTTTATCCTTGACTTTCAATTTGCTTACAACTGCATAATGGAATGAATAATGGAAACATATATTATTTGGCAGCAAGGGCTTACAGTTTAAAACACTGACATAAATTGAAGTGACTGTCCTGGTCATTTTCCCAGAATTCCACCCACTTCTCCATACCAGGGCATCCCTCCCCTCAGTTCTGGAAAGCGTGGGGAAACGTACTCTGGGTGGACTTCTTCATCCATGCCCTTCTTGCTCCGTGTCTCCATTCCTATTTCAGGGGGCTACAGAGAATCCTTACTTCCAAAAACACGAACGGCGTTTGGCTTTCCAAGCCCCTGTGAAAACGAGCTGCGGATCTTCAGGTCCAACTGCCAGTCAAACGGCCGTGACCGGCCCAGACAGTGAGAAAGGCAAACACCGGACCGCTACGTTAGCGCCTCAAACGAAGCGCCTCGGAAAACCTGTTAAGCAACAGTGTCTTTGTGAAGCCCAATCCATCACTCCGAAAAGCAATTCCACTCAAAAAGCGCCAGCTCTTTGTGCAGCATTACGGAAGTCGTATTTTGAAATATGCCGGCGTCATGTAGATTTGAAATCCATGAAATGGGTTTAATGCATCCTTTGTAAAGTGGCGTGCACCTCATGGTGGATATGTGCATTGGAGAGGGGAGTATGTTTTTGGTCAGGTATTGAAAAGCATGATGGGAGGCAGCATGAGACAGCACGAGTATGAGGACTGTGAATGACCTAGTCCCAGTCCTCTCCTGTGTTCAGTCTCCCACTCCAAAACTCCCAGGTCTTCCTACTGGCTGATAAGATGACCATAGACTATTTTTATCTAGAACCTGCAGGTAATCTGCCTCAAGTCAGATATGTATACACAAACCAAATGACCTGGTCTAAAACTCATAAGGAGATTGTTCTTGTTGCAGATTATGGCTTGGCTTGGCACGCTAGTGATTTTCGTTAATTTTTATTTAACGGCATACTTCGCAGGATTTTTAGCCTTGCTGCGGTCCTGTGTTTACAATCAAAGAAGTCTCCTCCTCCATCCTCAACTCTACCCAGTCATCTCAAATTGAGAGAGAGAGTGGGAGATAAGCGATCCATGTACATACACGTTTATGCGTGGGCAAATTTTCTTGGCTTGGAGAGTCCCATCTCAATTCCTTATTCCTGCCTGCACAAGTGAAACTCAAGTGTGAGTGCATTCTTGCCAGCTCTCCTCCCATACACAACCCACTCTCATCCTAAAAAATGAGCAAGATATGATTTCTCAGTACTGTGATTCATTAATGAGAATGAATCTGGAGCAAGGTATTGTAACTACGGTAAACTCTGGCAATGCAGATTCTGATTAGGTCTTTTTAGTGCAGCATACAATCTATGGGCTGAAACAGAATTAAAGTAGGATTTTGTTTTCACCATGAGCATGGGCGCTAGTATGCATTTTTAAAAATATAAAACAACTAGCGAACACTGTGAATGTTGACTTTACTAGACATGCTCTATTTTGAATGCAGCTGCGAAATACTTGTGACATGCTCTACACACTGCTGCACTTACCGGCCAGGTTCTCAGCTCTGTTTGTTCCAGTTCCTTAGCCCCCATTAGACAGTTCACAAAATGCTATTCTTTTTGCACTTTCAGAAATATGTCTTTTTCACAATAATCTCTTGTTTCGCTTGGGAAGGAAGGTATCACGTTGTCTGTGGGAAGACCGCCCTCTAGTGGCCAATAGACAGGCATGGCCAAAATGATCCAACCAGAAGCGAAATTTCCCTCCTCAGAGATTTCTGACAGGGATTTGACTCCATCTAGTGCAAGACTTGGAAACAACTTCCAGCTGTTTTCTGTATAAGGAACGGAGAGGCTGTAGAGAGGCCTCACTGGAGAGTCAAGAAATCCTCTTCTTCCATTCAGCAGAGCTATCAGTTACTTTGGCAACTTTGATGAGAGGCAACAATTGTAAAGCGCTTTGGATAAAAGCGCTATATAAATGCAGTCCATTTACCATTTACCATTTGATCAGTTACTATCAACCATTGCTCCAGGTGTCATTTAGCTGCTGGTTGGAATGGGCCTCTGGACCCCCAGCGCCATGGATCTCCCAGGCAAGGATGAAGCCACTGGCAGAAGTATTCACTCGTAAAATAATTTGATTAGAACGCAAATAACACGACTCTCCAATTTTAGAAATATAGGGATCTTTAAATTGGCTAGTTAAATTAATAAGCTTGGTTCAAGAGAGCACCAAGTGTCGTAGTCCTAGTTTCATTTTATTGTTGAGCTTCCTAAAACCATATTTTAACTTCATACAGACTATGCATTGTTGTGAAAAATGTCATTTGTAGGCATGTCTTGCTTTGCAGTAAAGTATTATGTGGGATTATGTGGGTCTCATATGTTTAATGTGCCCAATGTGCCCATGAAATCATCTAAACACATGGAAGAAACCTGCCCTGGAGAATCAAATATAGGTATTGCAACTTGTATCATACATAAAAATACTGATATATCAGACAACAATGAATACTTTGAACATATACTTTACCTCTGACTGTTGTAGGTTATTTAAAATCAGCAAATTGTTCCTTGAGATTACAAAAGTTCGTAGAAATTGTGCACAAAATATTCAACGTTCAGATTCCTTTATCTAGATTAATAGTTTTTCCTCTCCATTGTTCTTCCGTTGTGTAGCCTCTTCCTCACAAAAAACTATTTGCAGTTGGCAATGTTGGTTAATTGGTATAATAAGGGATGATGCAATGGAACAGCAACCCCTTAGACACAACCACTGTGCCTTTTAGTAGTAATAGTGTTGGGCTTCCAAAGCGCACCACAAGGGGGTGCTGGTTACATGTTTTGAAAATCAATTTTTTTTGGAGCTGTAGGTACCTGCCCGACACTGAAGAGCATACAAAAATAACTTTCTTAAAATATTTATCATTTTGTTTCATCATAAGAATTATATATATATACACATATATATATATATTTAAGGCCATAATATATTACTGTACCAATGAATGCTAACGCCCTTAAAACTGGATTTCATAAAGGCCTGTGTTGGAGCTGTACTGCAAGGTTATAAGTACAGCCATTGTGATCTTTTAAAGATCTTTTTAGGAACCTAACTGAGGGTCAGTCTCCTCACAAACTCTCAATTGAAAGCCAGCTTGGAGATGACAGGCTGACTGCAGTAGAGTTACACACCCAGAAGGGGGAGCCAGTGGAAAGAGACAGTTCATCCTCACAGCTGGAGCCCTGCCTGAATCAGCTGACTGCCCCAGGACAGGGTCAGCCCAGGGTATCCCGAGCCAATCCATCTGTGAAATAAAGGAAAGCATTCACAGAAGACAGGACAGGCGACACACTGCCAGCCCTGCCTATGAGAGGGGGAAATGAGGGAAACATTTAGGGTTTGAAACAGTCCATTAAGCACTGATGCAAAAAATGACTGTCCCATCCAGCCGGGGTTATACATCAGTGTGTGCGTGATTCCACATCTGATATAAACAAAGTTTGGCAGAGCTAATTACAGCCAGCCTGCCACCAGGTCTAAGACCATAAGCATGAGCAGTTGCATTGTTATTGTCTGTACCACCCTCTACATCCCTGTCTCTGAGAGACTAGGGCTGTGTCTGAATCAGCCTCCTAATGACCATGTCCTCAAAGTATGTACTGTCTACTATTTTAGTTCTACTTTTAGTATGCAGTGGGCAGAATGCAAAAAATATCCTCCATACTTTTCTCCAACTGGACTGTGGAAGTGTCATAAGACATTCCGCCTCCACATAGCCATGCACACATCCTTGTTGTTGTTGAAGGAAAACCTCAGCAAAGTTGCGATTTATTTTTAAAGTGAAGTTCTGCACATCATGCTTATGGGACCAAAATGGTTGTTTACTTCCTGAAAAATATGCTCGCAAATATACTCAGAGAAACTCTGAAAATAAGTATATTATCATGGGATTTTAGAAAATTGCCTACTTAACTTTCTCATCCAGTGCACTCAAAGTATATACTCAATGGTAGGCAAGTGCGCCGATTCGTACACAACCTAATGTTTTGAAACTCCTAGTGTACTATATGTCAAATCTAGGTCAATTTGTCTGTCACTTGTACATTACAAGTCAATGGACCAGCCCCATAAGTCTACTGTAGGTAGTGGCCACAAAGATGGAAAACTCAATATGAAGTCAGTCACTCAATAGAGCATTGGGCCACCTTGTGCCACCAAAACAGCATATACCCACCATGACATAGAATCTACCTGCATCTGGAATGCTGCAGGAGGAATGAGGCACAAGTCTTCCACAAGAGTAAATCAATTCATCTTGTTGATGGAGGCGGCTCGCCTTGGAAGTCGTTCTACAATCTCGCATGCACTAGGTACAATTTAGTCAGGAAAACGGCGAGCATTGTTGGGCTGAATGGCCTGTTCTCATCACTACACTACGTTATGCTATGCTTTTATGTTATGCTATGTTATGTGTCGTATATGTTAGATATTATGTTATGCACCTACCTTGAATCCCACATGTCTGACACATGTTCAACAAAACGAACCATTAACCCAAGGAGACAAGGCCATATTAGGTAACATGATGACACCATAAGTGGGTAACTAATACAATATTTGGCTCAGGAATTCCAGGTGCCAGGAGTATTCCCTGGGCCTCTTGCAGGCTGTTACGATGCTCACCTGACACCTGTCCCCTACTGAAGCAAGTGGTCTGCCCGGTCTCTGTGGGCTATTTCAGTTGCTCAGGGGAAACATAACCACATAGCATTAGGCCATGGCTCTATTTGTGGCTTAAGTACTCTCAAATGGCCCCAGGACTAAATTGGAACCTCAGTGGTCTGTTAAGCTCAGGCTGCTGGGTATTTTCACAGGCAGATACAGTACTGGCTACATGGCAGCTGGCTGGCCTTGGAGTCTCATTTGAGACTATGTTGATAAGTATAATGACATGCAAATAGTATACACAGGAATTGTTTTTAAATCACTGTAAGGTCATTACATTACATTACATTACATTATAGGCATTTAGCTGACGCTCTTATCCAGAGCGACTTACAACAGTGTAACCAAACTCAGGATCAAGTCCACTTAAGTCCATTGAATAAAATGCAGATAAAAAGCCTTTACTGTAGTAGCATACAGTAAGGAGAAACAAGATAGTCTGAACCAAAAAAAAATTTTTTTTTTTTTTTTTTTTTTTTTTTTAATAGTTATGGGAGAGGGTTTAGGGAAGAGGAGAGAGGTATACAGAGAAGAGGTGCGTCTTGAGTTTCCGTTTGAAGGTGCTCAGACACTCTGCTGTTCTGACCTCCACTGGAAGATCGTTCCACCATCGTGGGGCCAGAACTGCAAAGAGTCGAGACCTTGTTGCTGCTCGTGTAGGGGGAGGAATCAGCCGCCCTGTAGTAGCCATAACATCCATATGGGCAAAAAATAATAATAATTTCATTAGGTTTATATACCCAGACCTGAATAGGTTATTGACCGGATAGCCACTGAGTTAATAGCAGATTTTTAAGATGTACTTTAACCAGCAACCGAGTGACACCTATAATTACACTCAGCTTAAGTTCCCTTCGTCCTCTGATTCAATTCTAAGTCCTGTGGACCTAAATAACTCAGGTGTGGGTGTCTATAATGAGTGGTAAGGTTGCCAGAGTTGCCTTTGAAAAGCAAGACTGTAAGTTCCAGAAGGCATCCATAGCTCCATTTGGATTTTAAAAGGTAATACTAGGGAATATTACAAGTCTTGAAATTTATGTGAGAGTCAACTTGTGACAGAAAGAAAACGCATCTGATGAGCCTCTGATCATCCATGCCCATGTATGGTGCCACCTCAAAAGTCTGACTATCCCTGATAATAGAGCTGTATTTGTACAGTTTTGCAAACCAGTGATAAAGCTTCATGGTTCAACCAGGCCACCTGCAGAAAACGGAATGTACGCTGTGCTCAAGCAGACGAAAGTAAGTTAAACAAAACCCAACTCTGTTACCAGACTATGGGCCAAGCAAATCTGTTCTGCTGCACTGGAGGCCTTCCAAAAGGGCTTAATACAGGCAGAACAGCGAGCAGGACAGCAGTCGGCATGGAGCCATTTCCATTACAGAGAGCCTATGGAACCCTACAGAGCACATATTCAAACCCCAACATCCACCCCATCATCCCCCCCCTCACCTTCCCCACTGCCGGGATAAAAAAAGAAAACACAACCGACAAGTCGGAAGAAAATTTTAAAATGTATTTATTTTTAGTAAAGTAGGCTTCGAGAGTGTCTGTGCACCCTGTGATCTTACAGAGGTTCAGCACAAATGCAGTGGCAGCGCCCCCTGGTGATGGGAGGACCGGCCCCAGCTCTCAGCTGAGGAATGTAAAACAGGGAGGTGCAGACACAGTGAGACTGGGGGGGGGGGGGGTAGACAAACCCACCCCCACCGAGGGAAGGTCAGGGTGGGCTGCCATCTCTTCTCGGGACCGTACATACTCTGCCGTCCCGTTTGTAGTGTTTAGCAGTATTTGGCCTCGCCTTCAGGACATCACTTAAAAACTCCGGGGGGGGAAGTCGTTACAACTGACCACGAGCAGTCATCGTTCTAAACTGCATGTGAGCACACATCGTTTCCTAGTCCAATTCCAAATTTGTGTCTTTACTAACCGAGAAAGGGTTTCACTCTAACTTCTGCCCAGACCAGAGTGCATAAGCCCCTGAAGCTGGAGGGCCTTCCTGATTCTTTACTGAAGCGTGAGATGGCAGCTCCACATGCAGTCCGCTCGTGACGCTTCACAGTGTGGGGCTGAGAAACCTCCCTCTCTCTCAGCCCCCGCGTCCAAACGCGTACAGAGCCAGTCGACTTCCCCCCCATGAACATAACGCTAAATCAACTCTACAACCTTTGGCTTCGCGCACCCAAAAACGCGTCGATTTCCTGTTGGGGGAAAAGGGGCGGGGCCACTGCGGCCCCCCCGGGGCGAAGCTCCTGCAGAGTTTATGGGAATTATAAAGCCCACCAGCACAATAAAAAAAAAAAAGAAAATCTGGAAAAAATCTGTAAACTTTTGACCACTCATAACCTGAAGTCGTGAAGCGCCCCGTTTAGCCGAAGGGGCTGAAAGCGCGCCCCTCTGCCTGACAGGAGAAGCACGCGGCCGTCACTGCATTCAAGTGTTATTCATAAAAACCAGGAAATCACAAAAACCAGGGCTGCCCGTGTTTCATCACCGTAAATGCTTTCAGTCCGGTTAGGAGGGAAATATTCAAAAGGGTTTGCACAGCTTTGGCCATGTGCACGACACAGCGGCACAGTCCCAAGGGGGCGCACAGTCAAAGCGTTCAGGGCCTGCTTGGAAACGTGTAGAGCACGCGTGACTATTTTATCATGCTCGTGCACGTATTCCTGAAGTTCCTTAAAGTTAAACAATGCCTCTCTCGTCCTCATTGCCACATGGTTTAACCGCGGTCTGGGGAAACTGCTGCACGAGCATCTTTTTGCAGACCGCTGGGTTAGACCGTCCGGGGCAGGCAGGTTGTTACTGGCTTGTGGGTGCACATGGCTGCAGAACAGCAGTGGGTCTGTGAAACCGCAGCTCCACGGCGGAAGCATTCGCCATTTCCCATGATCCTCTTACGAGACACAGGACTGCACCCGAACCACGTGGGATATCTCCCACAGAAGCCCTCCCCCTTCAGCCCACAGGTTTTGGATAAGGCCAAGTCCAATCGTGGGCTCAACAAGGGTCACAGTGGCACTCACTGTGATATATGCAAGGGGAATACAAAAAGAAAATGTTTGTCAAAATAGCTGAATGAGCTTATCTATCAAAGTTATGCCTGACAAATAGAATATGGATTATGTCCTTCTTCACAGGGAGGGATGGAGCACCTTTCTTGGCTGATACACTTTGGTTTGAACAGCGCCAAGCCTGGGCTTCCATGACACTGCCTTTGGTGCCCCTCATTTACTGTAATTAGTACCGTTAAACGCAAGAAACGCTTCGGAAAGCGGAAACGCTAATGGCAGGCCGACAGAGAGGCTTGTGTAACCGGCACTCCTCAGTAACTTGACTAAAAAGAAAGAAAACTAGTATTTGGTATGAGCCCTTTTGACAGTAGACTGTGCCCCTCGTTAGGACTGTGAAGACCTTGTGATGAAACACAGCAAGAAAATAAAGCTTAGAAATCAACAGTGCAAGTTAAACACAGTGAGAGGGGCTATTTGCATGTGTGTGTGTGTGTTTGTGTGTGTGTGTGTGAGTATACCGAGGTTGGCATGCGGGTGTGGCTGGATGCACGATTGGCGCTGCCTGTTCTCCACAGGGAAAGCCAACTGAAACTAGCGATTCAATTGAGATAGACAGGATTAAAGTAAAAACTCGCTTAGAGAAAGAGCACCAGAGATCGGTAAAAACTTGCGTATTTTAAATACATTCATCGTCACGTCCCACAGGTTTGACCCTGTGGCTTCTTATTGCAGTTTATCATTTTAAAAAACAACAGGATCATAAAATTATCATTTTGTCCTAGTTCGGAAGGGGGAAATCAAAGAAAGAACTTGCCTGGGAGAACCAGTGGACAGCCACGCTTGTACATGCAAACACACCCGCATGTGCAAATCCACATGCACAAAATGGTATTTAAGAGAAAATATATTAACATCATTTAAATTAGAAAACTGTACAAGGGCCTCAGTGTAGTAAAATATTCCTTTGCAAGAAAGAGGAAAAAAATTCCGTGAATTTCATTTTTTTTTTCTTTTGTATGTAAACCCCACCCTCCCCTCTCATTAAAATAGTATTTTTGTTCCATCTGGTAAAAATATTCCCAGGGACTGGCTGGGACCCCAGGCACTGGAATCCAACTTTATACAATATTCAAGACGAAAAAAAGAAAAATCTAATTAAAAATCAGAAACGGCAAGATGTTCCCCAAGCCCACAGCTGGATACGCACTGACCTCCAGCTGACCTCTGTGCTGCTACACGTTCCAGCTGCTCTCACCAATCAGAGTTCTGGGACCAGTGGGGAGCAGTTAACCAGTTACCCACAACCCCCTCCCTGGCCCCGGCCCCTTTTGTCTTCCTCCCAGACAACAGTCCAGCTGTCTAGCCGTGTAAGATCACAAGCCCCACCGCGCTTCTGAGAAAGGAGACAGGGAACCACAGGGCACACAGCACGGCATCCCCCCCGCTCGCCGCCCATTGAGTTTGGGGGGCTAGTAATGCGAAATGTGTCGTCCCTAGCGTTAGCCTTTCTATGTGAGTAATGTGAGGAACGCTAAAAATGCTCGGGATGCTAAAGTCGGTTAAAAGCTGTCGGGTGTGGTTAAAAGAGGAGGTGTCCCCGCGGAGGAAGCGTTGTCCCTCGCCCTGGGTCCGCTCTGAGCCCGATGGGTTCTGTGAGAGCGGACGGCGTGGAAGCTCTGGAATGGAGAGTATGCGAGTGAGGGAGGAAGGGGGGGGGGGGGGGTGGGTGGGTAGAGGCCAGCGTGTAAAGATTACACCCCCTCACGATCTGAAGCCGCGCACGAAACGCGAGACCGGACCGGCTGACCGGGTCCGCCTCCACACACCCGCGGTCGGTCTTGCAGCAGCACGCCAAGGGGCGAACGCATCTCCTCCCGAGGCGCGGTAAAAAGAATGGCGGCGAGACGCGGTTGGCGGAAAAATCTAAGCTCGAGCTTCACAGTGCGCCCCCACCCTCCCTCGCCCACCCCCCCCCCCCCCGCCCCAAACCCCCCCCCCCCCTCAGTCGATGGGCCCCTGGAAGATGAGCTTGGCGCAGCCCTGCGTGAGGCTGAGCGGCGCGGCGCAGAAGGGGCAGGCGGCGTGGAAGGCGTGCGTGCCGTGCGGCAGCGGGATCTCCGCCCAGTACTTGGCCGACTTCTCCGAGCAGACGTGCCCGCAGGGCACGAAGGCGTGCGTGGGCGCGCCCGTGTCCACGTAGAAGGCCGGCTCGCAGCCCAGCCACAGGGGCACATAGGGCCCCACCGCCCGGCACATGGGGCACTCGCGCTGGGCGTTGGGCTCCTGCTCCGAGCGGTGGCCCCAGTTGTGGTAGCCGTGCACGTGGCCGCAGGCCAGGTAGACCCAGGGCTGCTTGTCCTCCAGGGAGCCCAGGGCGCGGCTGCGCTGCATGCTGGGGAAGGCCAGCGTGTTGAGGCCCACGGGGCACTGGGGCCGCGCCGCGTTGATCTCCTGCCGCAGCGCCTCCAGGTGCTTCTGCGTGGGCGTGTGGAAGAGCCCGTCGGCCGTGCGCCACAGCAGCGTGGCCCCGCACAGGTCCACCAGCGAGCCGTCCTGCAGCACGTTGCTCTCGCTGTCCACCTGCAGGGGGCGGCGCACACCGTTCAGCACACACGCGTACACACCACAGAATTACATTATGGGTGTAAACTTCTGCACACCCAACCTAAACTTTACACAGGGGCACAGACAGCAAAGTACTGCATTAATTAAACTACCACATGCTGCAGTGTTAGCAAATACCACAATGTGCAGACATTGTATTCAGTCACCAAGCAAAGAATGATAAAATAATGACATCACACATATTTCAAGCTTCAATCACAGCTTCTGAACTCTTCACCTATCGGACAAACGCATAAGGACAAAAAGAAGAAAAGAAAAAAAAAAACAAAACAGCTGAAAAGCACACCTTGCCCCACCACAAGAGTTCAACCTGTGGCCTCCTCGCATTCAGCACAAGCGTTTTGGGAAGGAAAACCAGCGTGTCTGCATTCCGTGCTTTAGGGCAGCGACCGCTCTGAAGGAGTGACGCTCTCTGCAGTGCTAAACGCTCCCTTCCAAGCGCGTACTCCAGGGGACAAACACAATCAGTCTCATTCCTGCACTTTTAATCACACAACACAGAACAATCTGTGGGGGGTTCTACCATCAAGCAGAAAGCAGCTTTTATAGCATCGTAACCAAATGAGTGGCCCCCTCTGCTCTTTCTCCCTGCCTGCGGTGAACAGGGGTCACCTCTACCAGGAGTCCTTGTTCAGTGGGTAGGGAAACTACAGTCGCTCTCTCCCAAAAACAATGGCATTACTGTTTTTACCATTTCACACGGAGGTTCTTTACACGCCCTCTCACACCCGCCCCAGCAGCCATTTTGTGCACATTCAATCTTTTGTTCATCAGCAAATTAGTTCACACCAACTCTGGCCACCGTGTTGGTGGTAAGCACTGCACTCAACAATGCAGAAAGCCGTGCTGGTCTGTGGTTCGCTGCTTTTCCATAGCATGCATTATAGGATCAATAAGAAAGTATATGGATTTGTGCAATTATGGTCTTGTGAAAATGAATGAGCGTCAAGAGACTAGAAATTAATTCTACTGTATTTATGAGAAAAAAAAATTTCAGGAATAGCTTGCAATATATTATTGTTAAAATAGGTTTTTCAAAAACATGCTGAAGTAGTTTACTATTTGTTGCTTTATACACACAACAAAATCTGAGATTTTTGCTCAGATTGTACATTTACACACAGTGTGCATATGTGCAATTAAAGAAACCAGAAGTTACATGAATATCACCAACCACTTCAGTTCTCAAAATGAACAATTTTCGATTTGTCAAAGCAGTTGAACATGTGTTAGTAACCAAAAACAACTATCCCCTATGGGACCATGAAGCACGCTCCTCTCCTGCAGACAGACCTGGGCCCCTGCAGCCTCTGCAGCCGTGCTCACCAGCTTGCCACGCGTCTGCGCAGACCGGGTCTCCCTCAGGGTGTAGACGTCCCCGCAGACCGAGATCTCCCTCCACACGCCGGGCTTGGACTCCTCCGTGAACCCGCCCCTCGGGTGCATCACCAGCACGCCATTGGTCGTCAGCCCGTCCATGTGACCGTCCGGGTTCTTCCACTTGGCCGCTTTTTCCTGGAAAGGGGCGAGCGGATCAGGTAAGAGGAATCAGGAAGCGGTCCGGAGTCAGAGCGTTTAGCCATGCCTGAACGCGCGTGGGGAACATGACCCGAAAGGTGGAGAGGGAAACCCGAGAGAGAGAGGAAGAGGGATCCCCGGCCCTCGGGCGCACACTCACCCCCAGGAAGATGTTTTTGGAGGAGTCGAAGCCGGCGGCGTAGATGCGGGCGGTGTAGGGCGGGCTGCGCTCGCACACCACCCGGCAGGCGAAGCGCGAGATGGTGCTCTGCGTGATGGGGGTCTCCTCGCCCCCCTGGCTCCCCGACACCGTGTCCGTCACCACGAAGTCGATGGGGCTCTCCGTCGACCGCCCGATCTGACGGGAACAGACACACACAGACTCTCACTCGCCGTGTGAAAAAGGTCATGTGATCGGGGCTGGGATTAGCCAGCGCGCCCACTGACGCGGCCGCAAAGCCAGCCGACCAATTATATTTCGCTTTGCGAGCTGTCAGCTTAGCTGCTAGCAGTGCAAGGGGACTGTGCACCTGGGAGGGACAACAAAGCAAGCCTGCAGGTGCCTAATGGACCAGGTAGTAACCGGTGACTGGTGAGGCGGGGTTTACCCTCCCTCCCTCCCTCCCTGTGCGATGTGACAGCCAATCAGGCGTCATTCTGCAGGATTCAGTCACGGCCAACTGGGCCAGACCAGATTCAAGATCTGAATTATGCACGAATGCCTTAAATGGATGCTTCCATTTAAATATATATTTTTAAGTATGTTAAGAAATTTATACACCGACAATTGAGTCAAGGTTGCACACGAGAAGGGGGGAAAAACTGAAACATGACACTCAAAAGAATAATATGGAAATGCAAGTTGCACTAGCGGCATAGGTAGGCCTAGTTTTAGGTTTCAATTTAGACTATCAGTCTAATTACACTTAAAGTGCTTTACAAACAGTCCTGTGGACACATGTATAAATAAAGCATCTGGACGCTGACTTGACTTTGCCATGTTAAACAAGCAGCATGTGCCCAGAGCAGTAGCAGCACTGTACCGAGCTTGTGGACAGTGCAGCTTTTACTCTGTAGATTCAGCTCCGGGCCAGAGGCCGGCACACTTCACAAGTGTTTCCCAGGTCAGGGGGCGGCAGCGCAGTGGCTACAAATAATCCCAGATTGGGCAGGCAGATAATTCCTCCATAATACCATAAACCTTGAAGGCTTTGTGTCGCAGGCTTGCCCTACTCAAACTGAGAGGTTTAGACAACATTACTCGCAGGCTACTTGATATTGCTGCTGAGCTAGTGGAGTTGGTCGGTGTAGTGTGAGGCTGGTACTGGAGGCCACGGATGGCTGCGGCTGCTCCTTTACCTGGAACATGTCCGTGTCTTTGTCATGGCAGTACTCCACCACCACCGTCTGGTTCCGGGACAGAGTGTAGGAGATGCTGTGCTGCCCCCTGCAGCTCACCGCCTGAAACAGAGCCAGCGGTGAGAACTTGCCCATTCACACGCCGCTGCTGACATCACTGTCTAAAAGGTCACCAATGACATTTCCATGTAAAAGCCACAAATGATGTCGCTATCTAAAAGCCACCAATGACATCGCTATATAAAAGCCAGCAATGACATCGCTATATAAAAGCCAGCAATGACATCGCTATCGAAAAGCCACCAATGACATCGCTATATAAAAGCCAGCAATGACATCGCTATCGAAAAGCCACCAATGACATCACTATCTAAAAGCCACCAATGACATCGTTATCTAAAAGCTACAGATTTCAGAGGGGAAAACCTGCATTTTCAGTAGATAACACTTCTCCCATCCTAACAGTAAGAGCCAGTTTTGTCAAAACACTGATAGTTGGCTAAACTTCAATACTACATTGTCTAGTTTTAATATTGTACCACAAAAAGAACATAAAAATAATATAATTGAAAAGACATTTGCAGGAATTTAATTCAAATTAAAACCAAAAAGAACCAGAGGTTGCTCCAAAAATTATAATAAGATTATAATAAGTTAGAAATCTCAAATTATGCCTTGAGTTACCACAACAGCAGCTGCATCCACACATGTGCACTCCATTGATGAAGTCTGCTGTGAGCCAGTGAATACTTTACACACCAGAGTCCACACAGTACCACAAGAGAGATCATACATCTCACATGATACATAAAATCCAGGTTAAGAACAATGAAAGTCCACACCTGGGAATTTAACCAACAAGCTGAACGCCCAGTTCCCTGACCATTAAACTACACTGCATATATTGAACCAGTAGATAGCTGGCCAGCCAAATAGCTTGCGTGTCCACATTGCTGATGCGTAGCATCTTGTTGATTCAGAATACACACGGGAAATAAATAAATAAATAAATAAATAAATAAATAAATAAAAACCTACATTTTAATTAAGTAATTAAAAATGTAAACACCATATAGATCCCACATATTTCCAATTTTTCAAGGTTTCCATAATTTTTAAACGTTATTTTTTAAAGCGTAAGAATCTATTTCCACAATTTATCGGACTTTCGTGAATCAGGCTTAAAGATCTGCCGAATCAAGGTACTTACTGCTTAATATCCAGCTTTACAAACGGACGAAATGCAGGAAGTACTATATATGTAAATCAGGGCAGATAAGGGTGTTTACCCAGCAAATGGAGAATGTAAAGAATGCAGCCCAATAAACGGTGTCTAAAACCTGCTAACTCAAAGCACTTCCCATAACGAGTCAGCCAATGCACACAACGCAGCAGAAAATGGCCAAGATTTCAAAACAATGAAAGTACCTCCCCTTGACAAAAAAAAGAGAGAAGTACTGGAAAGAGATTTGCGCCACAACGGTAACTCGCACAGCTACGTAAATATTTGTAAAGACGTGGGGCAGGGCCGCTTGGCTTACACACAATAAAAGAGCAGTAAATCACTGTTTCACAGTCTGCTTTCGGGCTTTGATTTCGTGCCTTTTGTTCCAACCAATCACCTTCCAACGCATCACCCTGGTGTGAAACGAGACATTTGTTTGGCGTCACCTCAGTTGACTGCTCTCCATTTGCTGCCCTAGAGATATACATTTTCTCAGCTGAACTCAAATTCCCAGCATGCAAATGTGCTTCTAAGAACTGCGTATGAAAATGACGACGATGCACACAGCAGACTGATGGCGGATGAATCATTTTTCTGAGCGACGAGGAGACCGAAGCCCAAAAATATACTGACTTTTCCCCCTCTTTTCCCTCAGTTTGGAATGCCCAGTCATGTTAGTCGGCACTCACTGCTGCGACTTCCACTGTGGATTCAGGAGAGTGCAGACGAGCATGTGCTCCCCCCAAAGCACTCGAGGTCAGTCGCCACTTCTAGTCACAACGGAGCAAGTAGGGCTCGCAACAGACTAAGTCTGCGAAAGACACTTCATGTGCAGCTCACAGGAGAAGCGCAGGCCCCTAATGGACCAGCAGTGTTCCCTCGCTCTCATTCCAGCTGACTGTAACAGGGTGAGAGCAGTGGGGCTGCTGGCTTCAGTCAGCACTGGCTTAGCCTGGACATGATACCAGACTATGGGGCCCCAACCACGCACCAGAACAGTGTTTTACAAAGATAACTAGCCAACTGCTCACAAAATATTACCAGCTTAAAAGTGCAGTGTGTAAGTTTGTTTTAGACCACTTTTGTCCACGTTTGGGTGAATTTCCTCTACATCCAGACAGATATAAATAAATGAATACCTATAACACTGCCCCAGGCTCTGAAATCAGCCACTTCACACAAATTTCACAGCGCCTGAATCTTACCAACCAATCAGGACAGCTCTCTGCAAGGAGGCTTCCCCATCTGCCTGTCAGTCCTGTTGCGTGTTGCACAGTGCCGTTCGGGCAGGCAGGGCAGGGCTACACAGATAAGGGCAGAGCAGAGATGCTGCAGAGATAGCGCTACAGCAGGCTAGCAGAAAAGGAAACAAGGGAACATCGGTCTGGCTTTTTCAGCGATGCCGAGAGCTCAGAGATTTGAAGGGTTTCAAAAGTGATCCCGTGATTGCTGCAATTCTGCCAGACGAGTAATTATCTTGCCTGCTATTTCTGTTGGAATTTGTTATTGGCTGTGCAGCATTGCTAACGTTCTTACTTTTTTTTAGCTTTGTTACCACAGTCAGCTAGTGCCAACTCTACCGCTACCTAGCCGTCAATGCAGTTTCAAACTCAATCATTTTTGCCAATGATATCGTACTAGTTATAGCCCATAGCTGTAAATAAAAACTGCAGCTGTGTTCATTGTTTACATTCATTACGATGTTATGCGTTTTCCTTCCTCTGAGACACGATGAGTTGCACTTTTCTCCCTACTTTTCAATGCTCTTGTCCTCTCTTCTCCAGTACTCAGGTGCCATACAGTGTGCGTGCATGGGGTGGGGAGAGGAGCTTTCAAGGGAGGGGGAGGAACTTTTTCTCCCCCCAAAGATCCAGCTCTCTCTCTTTCTCGTTTCTCTTAACTCACACACCGCACCTTTAAAATAATCTGTAAAAAGACCGTCAGCATTTCACTGTTACACTGAACTTAAAATAACAAAGAAAGGGGGTTTAGACAGGCCAAGGCAAACCAGAGCCAAAGTTATTTATCAACATTTAGGCCAGCGGGCATCCCTCAACACACAGACATGAGACACTAGCCACCGAAAACAATAGATTTTACCCATCAGTGCCCTGCCCTGTCATTTCCAGTACAGTTATAAAAACTACGGAGTCCCTGTGTCTACAGACTGAAAATAAATTTCCCCATAGTCTTAAAATTAGCCAAGACTCAAAGAAATGCGTCATGCTTCTTTTCTCCTGCGTACAGCCTTCCTCCAGCATGGTACCAGGCCGGGCTGGAGCCACATGACAGAAAAGGAATACTGTACGAGACCGTATCGTTTAACATAAGCCCTTCTTTATGGTTCAGGACACAAAGGCTTTCCCGGAAATCGGCTTAGCTGGACCTGCGCAGGCATCGGCCGTCAGGTGACCCGCGTTTCGGTTAGAATGGCGCCGCTGGGCTTCCCGCCCGAGAGGGACAGGGGGAAAGCGTCTCATGACTGTCGCCTGTTCTCACGACAAACGCCAAGAGTCTCTCGGCGAAACTTAGAGCTCAGCAGAAAAATGTTATTGCTCAGAGAGGAGGGCAAAGCCTCCAGGGTAACCACAACGTAAAAGCAGAAGCTAACCGAGAATGCCGTGGGACAAACGGAAAGGGCGGATTGTGAGGCTCGTAAGCGACGCCGTGACCGCGTGGCTTCTGCTTGCTTTACACCGCTCCTGGGCTAGCGGCTAACGGCTAGCGGCTAACGGCTCCCTCCACGCTCGCGGGCTCAGGGCGGAAGGCAGAGCCGCCCGCTCCAGCCCGGGCTGAACGAAGGCAGAGCCGCCCGCTCCAGCCCGGGCTGAACGAAGGCAGAGCCGCCCGCTCCAGCCGGGGCTGAACGAAGGCAGAGCCGCCCGCTCCAGCCCGGGCTGAACGAAGGCAGAGCCGCCCGCTCCAGCCCGGGCTGAACGAAGGCAGAGCCGCCCGCTCTGCGGCGCGTCACGCGCTCTAATCGGAGCTCCGCGTCTCCGCCCGCTTCTGCCTGACGAGAGAGCGCCTGGCACAGCGCACAGAAAGTGGGTCACGCCTGGGAGCCCGCGCAGCTGGCGCTGGAAACTCAGCAGAGACGAGAGAGAGAGGGGGAGAGGGGGAGAGAGAGAGAGAGAGAGAGAGACAGAGAGAGAGAGAGAGAGAGAGAGAGAGAGAGAGAGAGAGAGAGAGAGAGAGAGAGAGAGAGAGAGACAGAGAGAGAGAGAGAGAGAGAGAGAGAGAGAGAGGGAGAGGGAGAGGGAGAGATAGGGGCAGACAGAGAGAGAGAGGGAGAGAGACGAAGAGAGAGGGGGAGAAAGAGAGAGAGACCGAGAGAGAAAGACGGAGAGCAAGAGAGACAGGGAAGAAAGAGACAGAGACAGAATGAGAGAAATCCAGCAGGAGATAGAATGAGAGAGACAGAAGGAGAGAGCGAGAGCGAGGAAAAGAAGCAAGCGATAAAGAGCTAAAGAGCGAGGGAGAAGCAGAGCAGTGTGGCTGCTCACATAACACTGCCGGGCGATATGCATCTAGCGGGGACCGGGAGTCTGGACCGCGCAGCACAAGGACCCCATTTTCCTCCCTCTGCGCAGACTGGGGCAGAGAGGGGGAGGGGCGGAGGCAGATGGTGAAGAGTGGCCTGCATTTGGATCAGAGGCAAAATGGGGGGGGAGGCAGGGGGGCAGGGGGTGGGGTTTAACAGTTTGGCTCAGCTGCAGCCCTAGGCGTCGTTAAGGAAGCGCGCACCCCCCACCTCAAACGGCGCTGTGGTCTGGGTGGCCGACAAAGCCCCTCCCTCAGACGATGATCCCTCACTGAACTCACTTTACAGCTCCGACTCCGCCCACAGGGTCTGGCTCCGCCCCCCTACACCAGAAGACTCTCACTCACTCACTCACTCACTCTAGACCAGCCTTCGCTCAGATGCCTGTGGAGTAACAGAAGTGTAACCGGAGACAGGCCCGGATTACTCCTCGCTACGTCATGTGTTTAGAGTTCCCCAGACCCCCGTGTCACAGCGATACTTTAATCCCCGCCAGCGCCTCGCAGATCCCCACCGGGGTTAAAATGGCACCTACCGCTCCTGCCCAACATGTTTCTCCACTTAGCCGCTCTAAAGACCGGTGCGGACGCGGCCGGCCGGCCGCACGCGTGCGGGAGCGCGGTCGGGCTTTCCCCCCGACGAGAGGGGCGTCCTCTCTGCCCGGACACAGCGCGCGGGGACCGGCCAATCCCCTCGCGGGTCCCTCCCGACACAGTTCACCAGAGCCAATGGGCCGAGGGCCGCGCTCTCTCGAGGCGTGGTGGGATCGGCGCGTAGCGCCACAGCAAATGGCGGGAGGCTGTGGGACCACCCACACGGGGGGCGTGTGTATGTGTGTGGGGGGGGGGTGCACAGCACACAGCCTGCTTCCTCATTCTACAACTCGCTTCAGTCACTGAGGGCCAGATCAGGCACCCAAAAGAGTGCTGGGTAGCAGGACACAAAGAGCGTGCTGGGGCAGGGTGGGGTGGGGCAGGGTGGGGACGCGCCCATCCCAAAAAGAAGGCCGTACTGAAGAAAGGGATCTTGGAGCATATGCCCCGTAACCGGGATCAAGCCCGAGATTAGAGAGCGAAAGGAGAGAGCCGCGGGGCCTGGCGGTGCAGAGGAGATCAGGCGCCCGCCTCACTAACGCTCAGGGAAAGCTGGAGAACGGGGCGAGAGCTGGGGAGGCTGGGATGCTGGAGGACCGCGGGGAGGCTGGGATGCTGGAGGACCGTGGGGATGCTGGGATGCTGGAGGGCTGCCGGACGCCAGCGCGAGGGAGGGACGTGTCCGAGAGAGGCGACTCCGTTCCCACCACGAGCGAACGGGACGAAGCGGCCGGCCCGTCCCTTGAAAGGGGGGCTATTTTCAGCCTCCTCTCCGCAGCTGCGGGGAGGAACGCCGGCCAACGCCAACAGTCCCTCCCATTTCCCAAAAATCCCTCGGCCCAAAATACACCCGAGCGTTTCAGAGCCGACCGTGGCTGGCTACGGTCGGCGCGGTTTCCTGTGAGAGGAACGGGCTGACGCGGGCTGCCCGGGAGAAACGGAGGTGGTGGTGGGAAGGGTTTCTGCTTTCCCGAAAAAACACCTCGCCGTGGCCGTGGCAGCGAGCGCGGCCTTCCCTTCACCTCACATCCTCTTCCTCTCCGCGTGCGCGGTGACTCGCTAACGAGCGTGACTAGCGCGCACGCGTTCGCGCATGCCGGTCAAAGGTCAGATTTTATCCTCGCAAAGATAAATTACAAAAAGACAGGCCGGGCTGAAGAGGGCCTGTCCTGGAGGCACCAGAGCGCGGCTTCCTCCCGCGTCACTCGCACCCTCTTCGCCGGGGCCGCCGCCCTGTTTGCGCCGAAGAACTTTCCGGTAAGTTCCAGCAAACGTCACGGCCCGGCTGTGAACCTCTGATGTGTGGAAAACTCTGAGGTCAAGAGAGTTCTCTAAATCATAGCCAGTTTTAAAGGGCAACTTCCACAGAAAAGCAGAAGCACAAGCGTAAACACGCTTGCAAAACAACCATCTCCTCGTGCCCACAAACTAGCACTGAGAAGTATCAGAAAGCACAGTTCTCATTATTTACAGTAACTACCTACCTCCCTTTGCCAGCCTGTCTGTATCAGAACAGCTCAGTAATGCGAGCAAATGGCTAGCAAAATGGTAGTTAACTAATTTGGCAACATTAACTTACCAACATTTTCCATAAGCAAAGTAGCTTGGCACAAGTATTAACACAGACACTGAATGAACGAACAAACCTGAAAACTCAAAAATGGCAAGCATTGTTGGGCTGAACGGCCTGTTCTCGTGATTACGTAACGTTAACTGCATTTTTGTTAAAAATGTATGAAATTTTATGTGATTTTTGTCCAACTGAGAATGCCTAGAACTTTTTCTTTTTTTGGGGGGGGGGGGGGGGGGTTCCGCACTTATTAGTTCAGACGTTATCTGATGGAATAGCACTCAGAACTGCAGTCTCTCTGACAGGCCCAACGTAACCCACTTTCAGCAATGCCTCACCCCCCCCCCCTGCTTCCCCCAGGAATTACCACCCGTGAAAACCTGCCTAGCAACACTGCTAACTCCTGTCTCCAATCAGAAGAAAGAGGGTCACAACCCCAGGAGGGGGGAAGAGAGAGAGAGAGAGGGAGCGAGAGGGAGAGAGAGAGAGGGAGAGAGAGAGAGAGAGAGAGAGAGGAGGGAGTACAGTAGTCAAGAGGAACAGAGAGCAGGTTTGAAGTGAAGAACAAGTGTACAGTCTGCAGCGAGGGACATTTGCAGACAGGGTTCCTTCACAGGAAAAGCACGAGGACAGTCAGAAGAAAACGAAGGAGGAGGAGAAAAAGTCAGAGACAGAGAGAATAGAAAGAAAGACAGCAGGAAAGCATAAGAGAGACAGCAGGAGAGAGAGAGAGAGGAAAAGAAACGTGCAAGAAAGAGCTGAAGAGAGAGGGAGAAACGGAGCGGTGTGGCTCCAGAGCTGGAGCAGGCAGAGGAGAGTCAGAGCCGTGTCTGCAGGTCTCTCTCTACAGGGACTGCTGAATTGGGCATGACTCCCCACCACTCCTCTGCAGAACATCCAACACTTCCTCTGAGACCAGTCCAGAAGGACTCCCGTTCGACCGCGAGTGGGGAAATCGTTAAGAAACCCGGATCCTGTATTTCGGACGCCGCTTTTCCTTCCTCCCCCAAACGGGACCTGCGCTCGACGAGCACAGACCTGCGAGGGAGGCCTTCACAGGCGCTCGCGCCGTCTTTCGCCGCGAGCTTCACAGACTCCAGCCATCTGATGGCGCTTTCACAGCTCCCACGCTCGCCACAAGCGCCGCGTCCGAGCCGTGGACTCCAGCCGGAGGGAACCTGCCGGTCTTCCAGCACGGCCGGAGAGGAGAGGGACCGCGTGAGCGTCCGAATGGCGCGGAGCGCAGGTGCCGCCCGAAACCCTCCAGCCCCCCGCAGGACGCTCGAGGTGAAGAGGGGCGCCGCCGTCCAGCTTCCCGCTGCTCAGGGGACGCGAGCAGCGCATTCACATCTACTCCTGCCTTATCGAAACCCAACACATCCAAACGCAGACAGCAGCCTGTGGTCATTGCATCCTGTTCCTGGGGTACTCATACGAGGGCACGGTGGTGAAATGGTGAGGGGGGAGGGGCAGGGACCCCTTGACCGCATTTCACACCCTGTGACTGACAGCACAGCATGTGCTCTCTCTCCTCAGAGCCACATCCTATGAGGAGACGGCAGCCCAAGTTTCTCTTCACACCCCCCCCCCCCCCCACTCCACCCCCGCGTCACACCACCCACCCCCACGCCACACCACCCACCCCCACGCCACACCACCCACCTCCACCCCCACGCCACACCACCCACCGAGAAGAGGCCTGAGCAGCAGTTAGCGCTGATTACGGGCAAAGTGGAGGAGTGTGTTTTATCAAGAACGGGAGTCAGAATTCAGGGAGAGGGAGTGGGGGGGGGGGGGGGGAGGGCTTTGTGAAATGCATCTCTCCAAGAAACGCTAAAGTAAACAGGCCCTTGCATGTTTGCGGCATTGCTAAGCTACCAAAATAAAGGAATGCCAGGAGACAGACGTCTCGTTCTGCTCTGGGCTTTGTTCCTGGCGAGCGGGGGCAGAGGAGCGAGCGGAGAGGAGGGCTTTAACCCCTCCGGAGCTGCGTGCCCCCCGGCCCGCTCCTGCAGGAGCCCGGAGCTCTAAGGGGAGCGCTCCGGGGGCTCGGGGACGGGCCCGGCAGGGGCGGGGGATTCGGGAGTGGCAGGGGCCGGGCGCTGGCGGCGGGTACCTTGCTGGCCTGCGGAGAGTTGAGGATGTGAACGGTGCTGGGCTTGACGCCGTTGGCCTTGGCCCGCCGGTACAGGGCGAAGCGGCTTTTCCGCCGACCCCGGTCTCCGTTGGGCAGGGATCCGTTGTACCTGAGAGAGAGAGAGAGAGAGAGAGAAGAGACGGCCATTACACCTCTGCGCAAAACGTGCTTTTCCTTCACAAGACTTCTTTCCACCCCTCTTCTTTAAATACAACCTCTCCTTACCTGTAGGTTGTGGCTAACTGCACGCCCTCCCTTTTTTTTTTTTAAACGTTAGACGGATAACAGGATTAGTTCTGAAGCGGTTAAGAGCGCAGCAGCGTCCAGACAGCGGGAAAACAAACAGCGCTGGAACGAATAAGAATTCCAGCACAGGCACGCAATGGGAGCCTTTCCCAGGAGAAATCTAATATAAATTATTTGCTTAAGTTGCACTCCTATCCAGGGTGACTGAACAGTCAGCTTACGTTCCGCATGCTATCCACCCATACAGCAGGATGTCTGCTCGTCAAATTCATCAGCTTAAGAACTTTGAAAAAGAACGAAGCCCCCCTATGAACCAACCTGGGAAACGAACCAACAACCTACTGGTTACAGGCCCCAATGCGCCTCTCAAATGGTCAAGAGTCCGAGTACCAGGAGCTAGCATTCACACCGGTGACCACCGACATCAATCGACATAATTTAACTGCTCCGCGGACGTGGGCCCTCCCGTCGACAGCGCAAAGGCAGTTACCGCAAGCGCGACAGCGCAGTCGTATGCGCAGTCGTTACGCGCACAGGAATCCATTTCAGGGGGACAGCTAATATCGGGGGGGTGCTGCCCGGCGCCAAAACAAAGCCGTATTTCAGAAGGAAGCGTGTCGTTTACGAGCGCGGAGTTCTGCGGAGAACAACGGCCAGCGATGAGGACGAGAGGAAGAGCGAGGAGGGAGGGAGGGAGGGAGGCGAGGGGAACGCAGGGAAAGGAAGACGACGCCTCACGAGCGCCGTAGCGCCGCCCCGACGTCTGAGGAGCGGGCCGCGCTCCCGCCACCCCCCCGGCTCACACGCAGGCGCACGCACGCGCTATCAAATATTCAAGCGTCTCTCTCTCTCTCTCTCTCTCTACCCTCTCTCTCTCTCTCTCTCTCTTTCTCTACACTCTCTCTCACTCTCTCTCCACTTTCTCTCTCTACCCTCTCTCTCACTCTCTCTCCACTTTCTCTCTCTACCCTCTCTCTCTCACTCTCTCTCTACCCTCTCTCTCTCTCACTCTCCCTCGGTCTCTCTCTCTCCCTCTCTCCTTCTCTCTCTACCCTCTCTCTCTCTCACTCTCCCTCGGTCTCTCTCTCTCCCTCTCTCCTTCTCTCTCCCCCCTCTCCTTTTCTCTCTCTCTCTCCATCTTTCCCTCTCACTCTCCCTTGGTCTCTCCCTCTCCCTCTCCGTCTCTCTCCCCCCTCTACTTTTCTCTCTCTCTCTCCATCTTTCCCCTCTCAATCTCCCTCTCTCTCCCTCTCAATCCGTTTATTTTCATCCGGAAGCGTCGCCTAAGCATCCAGATAAGCCCTGAGAGGGGGCGGGGCCACCTCTCCCCGGGGGGTCCCTAACCCCACCCCACCACCCCACCACCCCCCTCCCCCGAGCCCCTGGCCCTGCCCCCATGGGGGGGAAAAAAGAGAAAAGGCTGGTTAATGAGAAAAGCAGGGCCTTCCACTCCCCAAAGAAAACATGGATCAGAGGGATCGGCGGACCGGCCGTCAGCGCTGATCCCCCCCCAGCCCCCCCCCCCCCCCCCAGCCCTCTTCAGATGAGCCCCTCTTTACGAGCCCCTGACTGCGGGCCGCGCATAAAGAGCACCTTGTTGTAAAACAATACGGCGGCTGAGCCTGGATCCCATACCCCGGGCGGCACTTCAAACAGAGGCGGGGGGGGGGGGGGGGCTCGCTCCGAATCAGGGTAAATGATCACAGATAACCATGAAACCGGCAGGCCAGACATCATAAAGGGGCCACTTGAGTTAAGAGGCACCCAAGGGCCCGAAAACACAAATCTAGAGTTGCACACAAGCCTTTTCCTCCTGAGATCTGGTGGAAAAAAGTTTTCTTTTTTACATAATACAAGTGACTGGATGACAAAAACTTGTTTCCGTGAAAATAATTTAAAAAATATTAGTTTGCATTCCTTGAATGTCCCTTGTAGTGTAGGTTTCAGCATAGTAAAATATATTATCTCAAGTAGTTCTTGAGATTAGGACCAGAGACTCACGTCCCCTACAGAGAACAAAAATGAATTGGGACTTATAAAGTTATATAACGCCAGCCCAGCTTCTGTACACATTTTATCACAGCCATTTGGCTGAAGTGCAGTGGAAGAGATAGCCTAAATAAGCACAATACGTGAATCAGAGTTATGTTAGTAATAGCAACACAAAGATATCCTCAATCTTCCAGTGATTGTTTCAGTTTTTCTTCTCTTTACTGCACGTCTTTGTTCTAGAACTCTGTAGTGGTAAAATGCTGCTACTACTAATAATGAAAGTAATCATTTTACTGCTGACCTCTGTGCTTCGCCCCATTAGCACAGCATTACAGCGCATTATTAAATAAGCCGTTTTAATTCCCGCATCCATGATGGGACAGCGTGTTCCCAGTGCGAGCGCACTGTACCACAGAATGTTCCGGAAGGAGCGCGGTGGCTGGTGGCCCTCTGTCTTATTCCAGATTGGCTCCCCTGACCCCATGTAGATAAGCTTTCATTTTCTCTTTCTTTCTTTAGATTACCCTTTGAATAATACTGTAGTTATAGCGGTGTAAAGATTAGATATACTTTTATTGAACCCCGTGGGGTAATTTGTCCTCTGCATTTTGACCCATCCTAGTTACTTAGGAGCAGTGGGCAGCCACAGTGCAGCGCCTGGGGACCAACTCCAGTTCTGAGGCCAGTGCCTTGGTCAAGGGCACCTGCAGGAGCGCGCCTAACATGCATGTCTTTGAGTGTGGGAGGAAACCGGAGTACCTGGAGTAAACCCACACGAACGCGGGGAGAACATGCAGACTCCACGCAGACAGGATCTGGTCAGACCCGGATTCGAACCCGGAACCTCCTTCTTGTGAGGCAAGAGTGCTAACCACTATGCCACCGTATGATATCTGTCTAGTAGTACAGTCTTTGTTAACAATATAAATTGTTGTTTGTTAGGATTAACGCAACACTGATAGACTATTAATGAGCTTCTGTGCCTTGCTGGCGATATCGCATTTCTGTATTCCAGAGAGGTGCACTCTGGGTAAGTGTGTCTGTAATGTAATGTAATGTCAGGGCACTGACCGGACCCGAGCTGGCCGCAGTCCAGATGGAGATCTCTCGCCACCTCTGTCAAACGTGTGCAAGTCCTCTCCCCACACAATCATCCCCCGGCCCAGTCACAAAGCTGCACACACACAGGGCACATGGGCCACACAATGCATGCAGGGAAACTGAGGCAACTCCGGTAGGAGGGTATCGATAACGAGCACTGCCGGGGCTGCCGGTGGCTCATCCGGTTAAGGCACCGTTATCACTAAAGTGAATGCATAAGCCCCACTGATCGCGATCAAAGCCCGACGGTCTCAGTGCAGTCTGGCCGGTAGCCCCGCGGGGCGACGCGTAATCGCCAATAAAAAGGGCTCAGCTAGCAGGAATCTGCATCTTATCTTCCTCCGGCAAATCCCCGCCGGTCGATGGGGCGCCGGCCGGTCTGCTTCACGTGAAAAATGTCTTCCTCAAACTCATCCTTTTTCTTTTGGTTGTTTCTTGCCTTAATTCTCACACTGAAGATGTACAAAGCTCAACTACCGAGCCAGAGAGCAGAGTGTTTTCTTTTTTTTTTTTTTCATTTCAGTTGGTATTTTCAATTGAAATAGAACAGCAAACACGGTAGAGTACAAGCTTGTACTTGATAGCTAACTACAACAAGGCCACGAGGCTTGGGAAAACCCAGTCCCCGGATCCTTCTGGGGATTCCACGCAGCGAAGCCGCGATTCCGGAGTCCCTGTCACAAAGCGCACGTGGCCGGGCTGCCAGGGGACATGATTTAGAGTGGGGCCCTGTCATATTGATTTCTCACCATTTACTGAGAAGCGGGGCACCCAGAGAATAGCGCTGAGGGCTAGTCGCAGTGATGTCTTACAGAAACCGTCCTCTCTCTCTGCAGGTTTCGGGGTCTCGCGCAGTCTGCCCTCTCGGCCGAGACGCTGCTCCTGTCGGCCTCCCCGTCACCCTGAGACACTGCGGAGCTGGAGCAGGGCTCCGATGCGCCGGGGGCGAAGCAGGCTGACTGGGTCCAGAATGGCGGCTCTGTTCCGGTTTCAGTGCGCTTCCCTCAGCCGAGCTAACGCAGCTGCACAGGTGATACTGCGTGCGGTCGTCTGCCGGGACTGGGGCGCGCTCCATCCGCAGTCCGAGTGTAGCACAGTGGGTAAGGAACTGGACTTGTAGCCGAAAGGTTGCAGGTTCGATTCCCGGGTAGGACACTGCCGTCGTACCCTTGAGCAAGGTACTTAACCGAAATTGCTTCAGTATATATCCAGCTGTATAAATGGATACAATGTAAAATGCTATGTAAAAAAAAGTTGTGTAAGTCGCTCTGGATAAGAGCGTCTGCTAAATGCCTGTAATGTAATGTAATGTTTTCTGGTAGCGCCAGGCTTCATTATTAGCCCTGAATGCTGACTGCAATAAGCGACGGCTGCATGCTCCAAGACCGCCCTCACAGCGCCAGTCCTGCTGACGGCTCCACCCAAACCACGCGCGCGAGCCGATCTAAATCAGATCATGTGACATGTGACTGTTCTCTCCCTGCCGTCTCCTCGAAGCACCATGTCTCTTGCAAAGAATCGCTTCTCTTGTAATGCATTTTATTGCCATATGTGACCAGGGACTGCAGCTTATGGTCAGCTTTGATAGTTTCAAATGACATTATCATGTCATATTTTGTCATTTACGTTTTAAAAATTCGATGTGGCCCCTGACAAACAAGCAGAAGTGGAATAAAGCAAAAGTAATCCAAGAAGGCAGAGCCAACCGGTTCAGCGCGATAAAAGTACAACGTACGTCCACACAGACGCACGCGAACCCTGGTTGCACCGGTGCAGTGGGAGAATGGTAATACAGTGTGGGCCTGTATCGAGGAACTGCCAGAATCTCCTAAACTGCTGCTCTAGCAGGAGCCCGGCCCCGAGCACACAGGCGCTAATGAGACGGGTAACAGCCCCGCTCCTAACTTTCCCAGCCCCCGGAGAGACGGCCAGGGGGCTCGCTTAACAGCCCGCTTTCAGAACAAAAGAATCCTCCATTTTGGGCCGTGCGGAGCCCGGAGCGTGTTCCCTCCCGTCGGTTGGTGTCGGTGACGGTCTACTTTTTTAATAGCCCCCCCCCCCCCCCCCCCCCCCTCACCCCCTCACCCCCTCACCCCCTCCCCCCCCCACCCGGATTAAAACCCCGAGTCTGCCGCATAAAGACACTGTGTGTTGTGAGGAGATAACCAATGTCCCGGGGCGGAGACCAAAAATCTGCACCCACCAGCTGTCTGGTACAGCTGGGACAGCCCCACGCGTTCTCCCCCCCGTCCAAGAGCGACCCGTCCTTCTGTTATCGCTGCAGCCCCTCCGTCTAACGCACGCACGCCCGCCCCTGCTCCCGCAAACACACCGCCTTTTCTTCTCCACCCAGAGAGAGGGGTTCACAAACGACTGCAAATGGCTTCATGCACTGGGCCCATGGCTACTGGGACCTCGTGCTTGTGTTTCTGCACTGCTAAAGACGATCCCATGGTACAGTGCAGCACCCGTGTGTGCGCCCGCCTCCGTCCGTCTGTCTATGCAACCGGCCAATCCAAGAGCCCCTTCCCCTCCCCCTACCCCCACCCCCCCAGGGCCACTTGGCCAGAAGACTGAGGACACATGGTCCCATTTGGGGTGTTTCTACTGTAGGACCCAGAAACAGGGACCCCCAGAACCATGGGCCGCCAAAACACAGAAGCTGGAAAGGGTTCGAATGGCGTTCCCATACCCGCTTCACCTTTCACAGCACTTCTCCTGGCTGCCCCTGCCCATAACCGACCGTAGACAATTGCAGAAGATTGCAGAGAAACACATTTGATGGACAATCTTCAGGTACAGACAGCAGAAAGGCAGTTTCTCTCACAGAAATGTCAGCCGTTGGCTTTTAACGGCCAGATGTATTTCTCCTTGACCTCCCCTGAGATAAGTGCTGGGTTTGTAACAATTAAACTATTTTCTAGAAAGTTCCCGCCGCCTGTGTCCAAGCTCTGACAGCAGAAACAGTAACAGACTGTTCCGATAAGGCACATCGACATTCCAGCTGAACAGAACACAAACCAAACAGCCAAAGCAAAGCTATTTCAGGTCAAACTAAGACCCACGATTTTTGAGCTGGCTAATCACATGATAAATCAAAGACTGTATGCATCGCTCAACTCAAGCTAAAGTGCAAAGTTTCTCTTTTTTTGTTAAACAGTGGTTTCCTTTTTTCACTCGTATTTTTGTGCCGTCTGACATCGTGTTCATGGAAATGATACCTCAGATTTTTCTGTGCCAAGCAGTGAGTGCAACAGCTAAGTGCGCGGTTCCCCACTGCAGTGAGCTGCAAAGCTTTGAGGCCCTTCCAGCTCCGCCCCACAGTAAAGCAGGTGGAACCAGAATTCAAGCCGCAGGTCCCTGGATGCAGTTCCAGCAGCAGGGTTGTGCGACTACACCTAACAGGAGTCAGACAAAGCTGGCGATCCATCTATCCAGTGTTCCCTCACTGCTCCTTTGCAGCAGAGCACAGAAATTGGACTGAACGCCAGCCAATACAAGACAAGTCACGACACCAATTTATAATCGATGCCTTAAACACTGAGGAGTAACAACACCCCAAAAAAGTTTGCATGCAAAAATTTACTTGGAGATTACTGCAATTTTGCCACAGGGTGACCACCAATGGAAATTACAAGTTTTGTATAATTCATAAGTTGAATCATGAAGTAAAGGAACTATTTAAGGACTTATCTCACTACATGGGACATGGGAAACATTTTTATTCCATAGTTTTCCACGACCAATTCGAACGCTTACGAAAGAAAGCTAACAGACCAAATGAAGCATTAGAGATTAATATGCACAATTAAAAATGGAAAATGATTTCCTTCATATTTAGCTGTTAAAATGAAACCCTAAAAAGGTAATCAAACAAAGCAGACGTACTTTACAGCAGCTCTGCTTTGCAGTCATACAGTGTTCAGCATGTGGTTAAAATTCTTATAAAGCCATTACAATTTTTGGCAAACAGAAAAGAAATTGCGCAACTGATTATAATTTAAAAGCAGGTTTCGGGTGAAACCTCACTGGAATATTTACTCACTTGCTATAATCTTCCAGATAAAACATATTTTTGAACAACTTTCTCTCCCATCTTTCATTTTTCACCCAATTCGGGAATCCTCAATATTATTTTCCCACTCACCAAATCAATTCAGTGCAAACATGCTTTCCAAAGAATGCGGTTCACAGCACACGCTTCTTGTGCAACACACCTGCTGATCTGTGCAGCCATTGTGCTGGTCGGCGCTCTCTGCACAGCAGGTCAAGGCAAACTGCGGGTACTCGATCCATCAGAGGAACCACAAGAACTGAAGCCCTCCCTCCCTGAGAAACACAATGGCTGACTACGCCTGGCCTACAGCACTCCCAGACGCAGTCAACACTGCCATACTCAGGAATGGACTCCAGGCCACTGGGCTGATTCACTACACCAAGGGCACCCACTTTATCTGGACACGCCCTCCAGGAGACCCATAAACTTGGCTTTATTACGATATGTCTGCATGTACATTCACACACGGCTTCTGCAGTGCTGTACATGGCTGCAGGGACAACCTTAAATTGACGTGTACGGTTTTCTTAAAATGAACACGCTCCATCAAACGGAGCCCACAGCAGAGCTACGCACGCAGCAAAGTAAATGTGAGACTTCTGTGGTCTTAAGCAAGTCAACACGGTGTGCTTTCCAGTTGCGAAAGCACACAAAATGCTTTTCAGCACAAATCCACGTTCAAAGTCATGTGGTTTGACGCCTTTCCCCTCAGCAAAAAAACAGGAAGTCTCAGAGTCTGCCAGACCAGTCACTTCCTGTTGACGAGGATATCCTCCTCAATCTCTTCTCTAGATAATTGTAGTCCCTTTCTCTCTGACTGGGCGGGTCAGGTGGATGGCGGATTTGAGCTGCTTGCCTCAGCATCCTGCCCTTGGGCGCAGACGGGGATTAGCCCTCCTGCGCTTCACCTCCCGGCTCCTCTCCCAGGCCCCCCCGGGCCAAGCAGACGTCTCCTCGGCCGCCCGCAGCCAGGACGGGGTTAATCCGGTGGAAACTCTCCAGATAAGCCAAAGTAACGCCCCGGCTAATCGGGCCAGCGCTTCAGCGCGACTCCAGATGGGAACCCCGCGGACCGGAAGGGAAAACAGGGAGAGTTTAGGCAGGGAGAAGGGGGCCTCGTCTCCGCAAATCCCCTCCAGTCTGAGGGTAATCTCCGGGAAGCGAGAGGGGACCCGGAGGCCGCCCCGTTCGGACGGAGAGCCGACCTCACGCTGAAGAGCAGCGTTTGATGAGGAGGTGGGCATCTCCAAAACGGGCAAAGGGAGCCAGGATGGGGGCGGGCAGGAAATACATGTTGTGCCTTGGCCAAAGGATAATGTAAAAAAAAAAAAAAAAGAAAGAAAGCGGAAGATCACAAAGAGGATAAGATGTCATGAGACAGAAACTTGGCTTTTGTCTCAATCACTGTAAAGCGCCACCGTATAGTCAACCAATCGCTGCCTACAGACAGTTTGTTAGCGTGGGACCTATTAGCTGCGCGTAGCCAGAGGCCTGCTATAGAACAGTAAGTGCATTGCAGCACAAGCTCGTGAGGGAGAGCGTATCGTCGCTGACATACCCTCTCAGACAGACAACGGGAGTAATCCCACGACAGCGCGGCGCGGTCTCTGCAGTGCTGATATCATGCCACGGTTACGCAACGCGGACTTAGCGAATCGCTAACGGCCCGGCGAAGCCGCCTCGGAGCGCACGACGCGTCCCCGCCGTCTTCCTAGCGGGACGGCGGGACGCGTTCCTCAGCGGCAGCGCCGCGGGTGCGCTCGGGTCACGGGCCCGCGGCGCGCTGTCCGCTGTTCTAAGCGGGGGTTCCGCCGCTGGGCGGAGCCTCCGAGCCTCGCTTGCGGCAGCGCCCGCGTGCTCAGAGTCCTTTTGTGTTCCTCTGAACCCCACCCCCGACATTAAAGGAGAGACAAGAGAAAGATACAGACAGATAGCGTGTTACAGAAAGAGACCGGGGGGGGGGGGGGGGGGGGATTCATGAAGCAGGTTGACGGAGTTAGCTGGATAACTGTGCCAAGTAAAACCCGGAACAGATCTTTTAGCTTCAGTCCATGTTCCAGATTTAGGCCGGTTCCGGGTTTTGCTCAGTGCGGTTACCCAGCTAACTCCGTAATCCTGCTTCGTGAAACAGAGTCAAACAGACAAGATGGATTGAGACACAGAAAACGAGAGCGTGAGAATGCCCTCCGCTGCTTAGGCTGGGAGGGGGCTTTCATTAAGCCCAATACCCTTTTTCTACTGTAAAGGTGGATCCAATGAAACCATAGCTGGAGGCAAAGCCAGTGAACCCTATACAGCGCAATGCTCCATTGTATTACTCACCGTATTACTTACTGTAGCATACGATGACGCACTGAATGCAGGTGTCGGCCCATATCAAAGCCAGACACCGGCCTTTATTAACAGCACAAAGTTTAGGTTTTCCCAGAAACAACTAGATTCCCCGTTACATCTTCGGACTGACATATTTGGCAGTAATTTTGATTCATTTCATATGTCAGGATGATTGGACCCATCTGTAGCCATCAGCAACAGGACTCAAGACCAACCAGGACATCATGTCAAGATACAGCCATACAGATACGGCTGTGCTATGCTTGTCTATATGATTGATGGCTAGTAAACTAGGTTCCTAAAAAAAAGTGTGAAAGTTAAAGCAAATTTATGCTAAACAGGTTAAATGCAAGTTGGATCTACTTCACAAAAAACCCAGGCACAGGTATCATTTGTTAAGTCCAAACCTGCAGCAACAGTGATAATGCCACGGACAGACACATCAGTGCTAACGGACTAGGGTCAATTATCTTTTTATGTTTGCTACTGGATTAGCCGGAAGCTATTAAAAGTGGTTAAGCCACCCACAACACATCTACAAGTAACTTTAATTAATCTGCTGGAAAAAAAACCGGGATTGTGAATTTCTTTTTAAACACCATTTCGTTTTTATTCACAATATGGAAACACGAATCGCGCTTGTCGAGTCTCCGCTCCGCCACTCATATAAACAGCGCAGCTGCTAAGGCACGTAAACTTCCCCAGCGTACCCGTTCACACTCCGACCGAGCCAGCGTCACTGGCGAGCGCATCGCTCGATCCGCAAGTTCGAGCACGCAACGTGGAACACTGCCGTATTTTCCAGCAGCGCCGGTGGCTTCTGTTGTTCGCGCAACCAGCGACTCTGTTATTTTAACCGGCTGATGGCGTTCACACATGACGGCGCCAGTAACAGTCGCCTGATCAAGCGGCTGGCGAATACTCAAAAAGAGCTGAGTGATGGGATGGAAGCAGGCCAAGAACAGAACCAAGACAGTCCCAGCAAGGTACAATTTTGTAACTTTGGTTTACTAATCAAAGAAGAAAGCTAACGGTAAGTAGCTTGCTAATGAAGGCAAGTGAATTATAATGGCTAACATTCAGCGACATGAGCACATAGACCTACGGGAACTTCAGAAACTTCTACACAGCTATATAACTTGGATGCATGACAATGACAGCATGTACTGTGTAGCTACATTAAGGTATCATTTATTTGGTGCACATGCTCCATTTACTTATTTTCAGTAGTAAGGAGCAACTTGGCTGCAATATCTTAGAAAAAACAAGTCAAGGCTTGTGTTGTTTGCTCCATTATTATGGCTCCGTTCAAACCAACATCAAAGCAGGACATTTCTGCTAATGTTACTAGGTTGTAAGCCAGCAAGGTGGCAGAGCAACTTTTCCAAACTAGATCTCAATCACATATTACAGTGTGACAAATCAGTTTACTATCCAATGTAATAACAAGCATCACTGGTGTTCAAATTAGTATGGCATCTGTAATCAATGAGATGTTTATGCAAAACATTTGCATAACAAAAGGAATTCCTAAAACGTGTCAAACTACCCCTACTCAAGCAACATATTTGTGGAATTGGTGTAAACCATTGCAGAGACACCATAACCACTGCAAGCTGGCTGAAATGTAATATCACCATAGCATTCCATAGAATGTTTAGTTAGTTTTAAAATGACTTAAATTACTGCCAGATACATTTTGGCTATTCAAGCAATCAAATTTCTCAAAATTGCTACCCATAACTTTGTCATGATTCTCTGTTAACAACACAATCTCAAGGAGGAGAGAATATAAATAAATAAATAAATAAATAAATAAATAAATTTGGCAATGAAAACTGTTTTGTTCAACAGACCTCATGTTGAGGCGCTACCCCAAAATACAGTACCAAGTTTTTAAAAATTGATACATCTGAATAAAAAATGAATGGCTTGCCATTTTAAAGTAAGTAATGCATCCACTTCATTTCAAATTATTTTTAAAACAAAAACGTTTGAGCTAAATAGTGTGATGTCGTTCAAGATCTCTAGACGACTTAATTAAGCGCTGATTTAGCAATAACCCCCAGATTAGGATATTATCAGATTAGACCAGTTTTAATTAAACCACACTGGCTACGAACAGCAGGAGTGTAGCAATTATACAGTACCAAGGAAAATTAAACAACATTTTTCTTTAGATCAGTCAAGCAAAATGTTTACAAAAATATGATTTGGGCTGGATGAAAATGTTCAAAATGACTTCAGAAATGTCACCACACACATTCTAACGTTACACTTTTCACGTCCCAGTTTATTAATGTGGCTGCAAATCACTTCAAAGGGAACCCTGTGGTCTGCAGAGGGAAATGCACAGTATGGGGGGGGGGGGGGGGGGGGGGCGGGGGGGGGGCTACATTTCCAGGTTCATGAGCCCCTGGATTTTAAACTCATTACTGGTTGTCCGTGATCGTAGATCATGTTGGGCAAGTTTCCCCCCCTCCCTCCCTCCCCTCCCTCCCTCCCATTTCAGATTCTCCCGTCCCGTCACTAGGATAGCAACAGCATGGAATTTAGAGGTTTTCAATTCATGCCATTTTGCCAGTTTTTTCTTTGTATGCACTTTTATCTTTATCTCACCTGGGTTAATCTGACCGCCCAGATGTGCGGACGCCTATTTTGCCTTTGGCATGGAATCTAGACCCTTGCTTAACCTGCCTTTTATCAAAAAGATTCATTTCCAGTGGCCAAATTAAAAATTACTGTGACATGATTTTAACATTTCTGATGGAGAACTACAGCAGATTTTTACCCCCCAAAAAAGAAGAAGAAGAAGAAAGGATTCCACTCAAGTCCCCCGCCAGGCCCAAGGAGACGGCAGCGCTGCGACTCCGGCGTTCGGACCGCCAACTTGTGACGTCGCCAACACACCTCCCGGACAGAGAGGGCTTGTTCGAGGAGGCGCACAATGCACAATCCTTAGGTTCTGTCCCGCAGACACAATGGACAGAGGGAGCCGGGGCGATGGAGCTAGTGCACCCTGATCAATACTGCCTTTCATTGCCCTCCTCCCCCCCCCCCCAACCCCCCGTTGCCCACGCTGCCCCCTCCCCCCTGTGCCCACGCTGCCCGCTTCTCCGTGCCAGGGCTTCCGCACCTGGCCAGGAAAGCGGCGGGGCGGCGGGAGAGAATGGGGCCACTGCTCACAGAGCTCCCAGTCAGCGCCGCCGAGGGAGGCTGCAGGGCCCTGGACCTGACACGGTCATGAGTAACTTCCACCGACCCCGCCGCCGCCGCGTGGAAATGCCAGTCAATGATGACATTCTTCCTGTTGCGCAATTCTGAGCGCCGCATGCGTGCGTATGCGCAGGTGTGGGAGGGAAGCGGAGGAAACCCTCTTTTTCCAAGTGAGCGTAATAAATCTTTTACGTGGACCTGATCCCAAATGCTTTTAGGCTAACTGATGCTCCGCGCAAGAAATTCAGAAAGCATCAGAGGCCGGAGAAAGCAGTGGTGCATTACTTTATACGCCCCTATCAATTTTTAAAACCGAGCCTATCGAACATTGACGGCGCAGAAAAAGCTGAATTTTATTCTGAAACTAAGAATCTTAATTGTTTTACGAGCGTCTGAAAGCATGGACCCTGCACAGGACACTGAAATAACACTGTGCTCTAAATCATTACTTAACTTCAAACTGCATTTTGTGAAGAAAGGGCAGAAACAGGTCAAAGACCATCTAAAAAATGTAATTTTGGCTCTTGCTGAGCATGCAATAGCCTTCAGCCCCATCAGAGAAAAGGGGAAACAAACATTTCTACAAAAGTAGCAGCTACAATTATATATGTATATATAACCTAGTTTAGAATATGGTGCTGTATGCAATTTCATTTTTCGAACATAAAAATGTCATTTCCAAGCATTCTTTGCAATCATGTGTGGTTTGTCAGCTGCACGAAAGGGAAACTTCACTGTGTGTGCAAGAAAATCTATTGTTTTCACTTGCAAAAAAGTGGACCATCCTAGAAAGGTTAATAAGGTTAATACAGATTGACGTGTCTACAGTGACAAACCGGAAGAACCTAGCGCTACTTAATGCCATCACCTTGGTTCACCCTAACCTTGGGCAAATAGTTCCAGCTTTAGTATTTTTACGGCTTTATAATAAGGGCCTTCATTTTATTGTGCAGCGAGGGGAACAAAAACAACAAATGTGTTTCTACGTGAGCACGCAATATACCCCTCTTTTATTAAATGTGTAAGACCATATGTGTGTTCTATAGGCGAAAGATTGTTCTAACCCCTACATGGACCATTTATATCCTGAACTAGCAACGGGGCATTTAGATATTACGCCAATGAGCCAACAACAACAAAAAAACACCGTTCTTCAGTTATGTAACTAGCAGCGCGCAGCTGTAAAGTTTGCCGAAACAGAACGCGTATCGGTAAAATTTTACTGACGACATTGTTAAAGATCTAAGGAGTGAACGACAACAAGCGAGGGCGGGATAGTAACTTCTAAGTCCGCTGGCTCATTGTGGGGGAAGTAAGCAAAGGATCACTGCCCGAGGGAAAGTAGCCCTACCAGAACTCAAAGACAGAAAAAAAACTTAGCATACCTCCATTTATATCTCTAGGTAATGAGGCGCGGCGTTTGTTTCTCCTATCGAATTTCATTTCTTCTAACGAACACTTCATAGCTGGGGTGTCCATGGGAAAACTGCGTATTCTTTCTACTCTTCCACCATTTTAAGCCACGTTAAAGATTTTCCATGGGAAATTTTCCCGAATCAACAGAATCGTGACATACTCTGTAGCATATCACAATATAAACATGGTTTTTTAATGTAACAGCTGTGGGTCTCGTGGAAAAACAAGGGGCAATTAAAAGTGGTCCCGTGCAGGACACAGGGCCTTGAACAATATTGGATTTTCTGCGCGATTGCCTCTGCTATACGGTCCTTAGATGAGTCCTTATACAGCGACTACAACAGGACTCGGTAATGGTAGGGAAAGAAGAGGGCAGTATGTTCATATCCACATCAGCAGTGGTGTCCAGCTATCACGACTTTGTAAAACTCGGGATACTTCCCAGTCCCGCGGCTGCTCATTGCCCATGGAAGAGGCAATTTAAAAAAAAAGTAGAACATATCCTATCTGACTGATCAGCCAGTTAAATGGTCGCTTACATTTAGCAAGAGGAAATCCAGCGATGAACGCAACCACCAAAGCCAGAAGCTATACTTTTCCTCTCTTCTCCCCTCCCCCACCACTCACCAGTTACTGTAAGTTAGTCTCAACGCTGCAAAATACCCAGTAGAAGCAGAAAATAATTTGTCCTACATGTATTTTAGAATTACAAAATATTCAGGAAATAGGTATGATGCACATGTAGCCTACTTAATCGGTTCTCAATCAGCAATGTAACAAAACTGTTCTGAAACAGTAAACAATAACTTCAACTGCAATTTGTCGCTAACCAAATATAGACTAATATTTCTTGCACACAGTTTTAAATAAGAAACAACTCTTCACTTTGTGTGATGTCAGATATCTTACGTATCTAAATAGGCTAAGTTTAAATATGATTATAGCCTACAGGAAAATAAGACGTTTTAAATGCAGCCATCGCTACATCGGCAAATGGGCAGAGTAAAAAACCTTGTTCGTGGATGACTTAAATTTTTCGAGTGGCTACCCGAGCGTTAGTTGCAGTCAATGTTTCCAACTCACCCCAAAACCACCAGCTCTCCATACTTCACTGGCTCTTTAGTGGGGGCGCAGTGCTCCTCTTGGTTCGGCGAAAACATGGGGCTTCTGTGAACTACGCAACTCAGTTACAATGTGGCTACTCGTCCTGAAGCGTGGAAAAAAACCCACAAGCAAAAGCCTACCCTTTATAGGGGGCAGGTAACTGCCATTTCAGTGTACATGTCGTTGCCACAGTGGCCGTAGTTTTTTTCTTCGTACGTCGCTCTTATAATCTTGTGTTTCCGTCACATATATCAGAATATAAACTTTGTTTAAAGTAATACGACTGCAAGCCACATCATAGACTACTCATATCCACTTGGCGGTTCAATCCGCTCTGAAGCAGATACAAAAACAGCCCCGAGCAGGGGGTGGGTTATACCATTCTGCTACACACTGTTTTATTAGGGGTGGTCAATGATTTAAAAACTCGACAAGTGTAACGTTGGACTAAACATTCGGCACAATATATGTTATTTTGCTTCACAATGACTCTGTAATTGAAATCCTTGGTAAAAATTAGAGTTTAAAATTTATTTTTTTCAAGTGAATCATGATTTATAAGAATAGCTTTCTCCTTTCAACCTGACATGATTACGTATTTGGTGTGAGGCAGTCTCTTCTGTTATGTAAACAAAGAGTAAAAACTCGGGATTCTTAAAGGAGCAAAATATGGCCCTCCTTATATAGCAAATGTTCGACTCTTGTCGTTGGATGTAGTAGCCTAAATATGTAGCTTGAATAAAAGGTGCATGGTAATACTGCCAATATAAAATGCCACTCAAAGAAGGCAGAAAGAGGCTTTACATGGGAAAGACACAGATTTTTTAAAAGTTGATACCTGTCTCATACATTTATCAGTCTGTCGCTTGGCTGTGTACAGTCCTTTAAATTTGACCTCTTCATTATAACTCTAGCAAGGTGTGTCTTCCTGCCACAGTGTGGAAATAGTTGTAAATTCCTGAAGGCCCCGTAATGTACAGTGGCGCTTTCAGAACTTACCTTTAAGCCCTGAAGTCACGCGCTAACTTGTGACTTGATGGTATCACCAAGCAATCGATCCTTCGGGCACGAGATAATGAAGGGCGAAGGATATGTAAAAAGCGCCTCTTTATTGTTGTCATGCCGCATCGTAATCATAACTTCACCTTGTCAAAACAAGATGCATGTTAATTACAGTTTCGAAGGTAGGAGTTGACAGAAACCTACGTTGTCTTTTGGCATCGTTCCGAATTGAATGCTGATTGAAAGATGTAGCAGGCCTACAACAATGACTTATCCATTTCGGAATACAATGCCAACTTCTACTCTTAATTAATTAGCCTAATCGTTTATTTTATCTGAAATTCACTTTTTTTAAAAGTCACAAGCTACGGTTGCGGACTTATACTGTATATCATTGGTGAAATCATTTTACAGGAGTCTCGTATAGAAAAGAACCAGAGTACAGGAGTTAAAAAAACGAACCAGAATAATTGGTTAGAACAAAACGCAGCACTGAATTGGTTATGGCTAGCTTTTGAAATACAAAGACATCCATAATTGGGGCCACGCAGTGACCTTTTTAGGGGCGGTTGCTCAATGTGAGATAAGGGCACAGCAACATAGAAAACCTGTTTTACAACACCCAGTTATTGTAAAGAATATATTTTATCAAAATGAATTAGTGATCATTAATGACGGCAACATTAATAATACAAATGTTGTTTAAAAAAAAAACTAATCTAAGATTAGATCAGGCGCTTAATTAGAAGAAAAGGGGCAGGTGCTCGGGCACCCAGAGTGCCCCCTTCTGCACATGACCGTTCATAATTACCAAAAACACAATTGGGCTCAATTTGAAGGAGAATAATGACTTGTGGTAGCATGGAGATATTCACAAATTTGTAAGACAGATGTTGGGATTTATAAATGTAAAACAGAACATCTTTTTGCAACTGACTACATTAACGACGGCAGTTACGACGGGTGCGCGATAGTGTGGAGTTAAATGTTTAGATTAGATGTTTAGAGCAAAGGCACGCGTGCTTGCACCTGCAGCTAGACTCCAGCCGCCATCTTGCACACACAGGCACACACACACGCACGCGCACACGCACACACACACACACATACACACACGCACACACACACACGCACACATACACACACACAGGCTTAGAGGTACATGAAAACATGGCAGCTCTAAGCCTGGCCCTGTGCTCCAGACATTCCAATATTTGGCACCTTCCCGCTGCCCTTCAATTTGCTGCGAATTACTGTGGTTCATCAGTCAAGGTGATGCCTCATGTTTGCGCCCGTGTGCCGATGCAACATTTTCAGCTGCTGGAAATAGGCATTTCCTTAAGGAGAGACTATTTCACACCTTCCTACTCTCCCCTACTCAGCCACTCCACATTTCACAGACCTCCGTCATGTTCGCTGTCCCACCGCCTTCCTTTGCCCTGACCTCAACCTACAGCTTATTAATAAAACAGGTCAATTTCAATTAGTGTACTCAATTCCCTGGGAGGGTAAGTGAGCTGGTAAGGCTACCAGGCTATTGTGTGTGTGTGTTTGTGTGTGTGTGTGTGTGTCACCCTGGCCCAAACTAATATGTTGTTCAGTGTCCTATAGTACAGTGGCATATATTCACTACATATATTCAACAGCAAAGTATCATTATCATTACTTGATATATATAAATATTTAAAATATTCTGTATTAGTATAAGGCGGCACGGAGGTGCAGTGGGTAGTGCTGTCGCCTCACAGCAAGAAGGTCATGGGTTCGATTCTCAGCTTGGGGCCTTTCTGAGTGGAGTTTGCATGTTCTCCCCGTGTCCGCGTGGATTTTCTCTGGATACTCCGGTTTCCTCCCACAGTCCAAAGACATGCAGGTAGGCCCATTGGAGACCCTAAATTTCCCATAGGTGTGAGTGAATGGTGTGTGTGCCCTGCGATAGATTGGCAGCCTGTCCAGGGTGTATTCCTGCCTCTTGCCCAATGCATGCTGGGAGACAGATGTTAGGATTTATAAATATAACACACACAAACACACACACAGGCTTAGAGTACCCCCCCGCCGCGACCCTGCTCAGGATAAGCAGGTATAGATAATGGATGGATGGATGTACTAGTATAGAAAGAAACTGTAAGATTACATTTTACAATTTAGAAACTTACAATCATTCAATCTTGCATTTTTGGTATTCACAGTTTTTCAAAATAAAAAAATTCTCACTGAGCTATGAACTTTTTTAACATCCTCAAAATTATTAGCCACATGACGCCTGTACAGTTGCATGTGAATTACCAAAAATAAGTTGTTCCAAGGAACAATTGTCACTCAACTCAAAACAGTACTGTCCATTGTATTTCGGTTTTAAAATTTGTTTTGAGTAACTAGGTCTGGCCTGCTGTGTGTTTATGAAAAATCATTTTATTATTCTCTGTGCAGTATACCATGAGTATGCTGCTGTTGAACTTTGTTCAAAGAAAGAATATTTGATGTTGTCTCTTCTTCACTGCAAGAATTCTCCACTTTTATCTATTCACTTATAATCTTAAATAATCATTTGCCACGAATTGCCTTGTCCTGCCCTCAACTAGACTGGCAGTAGATTTAGGAGTTAACAGCAGACCCAGGGCGTAATACGTTTACATTTCCCTGCGTGTACTAGGAGTACTGCACCTCCAATAACAGATTGATTTAGTACCCACTTGGTAAACCAGTCTTCTGACAACTGCATGCTGAAAACATGTCTCAAAGGGTTAAGCTCCTCTCCATTCTTTTAGGAAGGAACTTCATCTATTCCTGAGGGTGTTTAAACAAATTATGTAAAGAAATGATACCATCTGCCTTTCCCCCATAAACTGATGACAGCACAAGCAGCACTAGCGGCCATTTTATTTTAGCAAACAGATTGTAACCGAAATGTCCCTGTAAAGTGAGACCACTAAAGGTCATTAAGATCTGCAGTAATACATTTTGGCATATTTGTTCTCACACTTTGTCTTGACAAGATCAAATGAGGCCACAACTAGTGTTATTCCTTGTCTCTTGTCTCTCGTTCATTAGCAGCACTGTATCTTTAATGCAATGATGAGTGCTTGGATGCACAGACAGGCAAGATGTACCTACCAGTGATGAAAGTATCTGAGGATGTGATCAATCTAGTACAGAAGGCTGTGCTAAAAGCAAAAGGAGGATATGTCTCTGTCAACTCGACAACATCCAGACCCAGTGTCTTCAAGACCTCCATGACAGTCACCAGATTCAATTTGTTTAATATTATATATGTTAGCCAGCTAGCAACAGCATTGACTTGCTTGTGAACTTGTTAACATGTTCAACAAAAGACAAGCCACCAAGTTTTCTAGCCATGCTGTAGGGTATAGGGTATTGACAGCTAACATTAATGCACATTTTACTTTAAAAAGCACACCGGTGTATCATGTAAAATTTTCTGGACTACTGTTGGCTCCATTTGTTTATTACAGGGTAATTCTATGAACATCATTTATAATAAATTTAGCAAGCTAAAGAAGGCAAAGGTTAAAGTTGCATTTGTTCCTCTATTTGGCTTAGTGAGCTTCCAGAACTCAACCAGAACTAACAATGCCTGTTTACACAAATGCAGAAGTCCTTTGTACCTGGAGCCTATTTTATAAATATAAAATAATATAATTTCCCTTTTTTTGCGTTGTAGCCCATTACCTGCACTGTTTCTTTAAACAGCTTTTTTGTTCATAGTTATCAAGGGTGTGAATAATTTTGGAGTGCACCGTAGTTTATGTTTAATAAATTAGACTACATTAGGTTTCCTTATACACAGCTGTTCATTTTTGGAGGCACTTCAGGTTGTGTTCTTTGCTCATGGATACACCGGTATTGCCCCACCTAGAATTCAAACTCCCAGGCTTCTGGTTACAAGTCAAGTTCCCCAATCATAACTTCCCAATTCTAGCCTGCATGCACGCAACAGAACTGCCTCCTGCATACTGGGTTAAACTAGAGGGGAGAGTGGAGGGGGGTAGGGGGGTAGAGCCTGTTAGCCACACCTCCTTGGCACTTGGCTGTCCACCTGACTCAACTTATCATTATGTTGATCGCAGCAGATGTACTCCTCTCCCATGCTCTAAACGTGTCAGCTAGTTGTTTAAAAAGTGCAGACAAACTTTCTGGGCTGTGGTCATCAACCATCGGGGGAGTGACTTCTCCTCTTCCTCCCTCTGAAATGACACTCCTATCTGAATCCAGCTGTCTAAACAGGATGTTGTTTGAGCCAGTCATTAGTTCAGTGTTGTCTCTGTGGTATGGGAGCAGGTGGTGTAGGTTCTTCCCCTAGGTGAGAAGGGAAGGCTTCTTGTGAAGAGGCTGAGGGAGCCTTGCAATGGGCTGCTGCCCCATGAGAATGATAGTGACCCTGGCCATGCAAAGAGATTTTTGCTGCTTTTGGTTCCATACAAGTAGACATCTCGCTACTGGGAGGGAACATGTCGAAGTAATGTAGATGAGATTTGGGAATGATATCAGCTCAAGAAGGCAGAGTCTGGACATGTTGTTGGCTCATTGATTTAAAAAATATATATCCCTCCCTCCTCTGCCAAGACCTTTGATGTTCAGACTAGAGCCTGACTGTGCGGTTCCATGGCACAGTGGCTGTGGTGTATGCACACGGCAGCATTGTTCAAGGTGTCATTCATGGTGAGCATGCTGTGCGGATCATGCACAGGTTACATGCAGCCTTCATTGTTGACTGTGCCAGGTTCTGTACAAAATCCCATCTGAAGCCCCCAAGGTTACCCACAAACACTTTAGGTTCAGCATCTGTGAAAGAACATTGTTCCTCTCTCACATGCCGCGAGACTAAACCAAGGCCAAACCAAATCTCCATTCACACCTTCACTCCTAATTGTGCAGACGATCCCAATGTCCTCTGTGAACTTACAGTGGGAGAGTTACAGACCTCACACAAACAATGGACCCACATTGCTGAGTTTATATTTCAATCTGGGTAAAGTGCTTGTTAAAGGCTGTGTCAGCATCTCTTGGGGTTTCATTTTCTTCCTGTCTTTTAGAATTCAGAGGCGTTGGAGTTATCAGGTGGTAAAGCTTAGTGCTAGAAAACTGAACACAGCAAACTGAAATGCCAGCACTGATCCTGCCTGATTTGTTTGAGCAAATGGATTTATATCCCCAGGGTTTCTGTGTGCTCACCTGTCTCTCACAAAGCATGGTTTCTCTTTCTAATGACCAAGGTCCATCTTTGAAATACTTTTTCCTCCACAATTTAGAATCCCAAACTTATCAGTCAAAGGACAACACTTGGTGCATAGCTCAACAGACACACTTGCAGGGGCCAAGTTGACTGGCGGGTGTCACTGGTGTGTGATGAGGTGTTGTCTTCTCACCCGATTGACTCTTTCCCTTTCCTGCTACGGCCAGTTGTGCTGCAAGCCAGGAGTCAGCACTCGTGCGGTTTGGATTCAGCACCAGACCATGGGGCCCATCCATGCACTAGAACAGTGCCTTACCAGGATGAGCCTCCCAACAGCCCCATCTTTTGATACGTGTTTGATTCAGTAGGGGATTTAACTGCCATTCAGTGGAGGCTAGGCCATTGTACTCCCGGCTGATGCAAATGTGACTCCAGAATAATGGAGAATAATCAACGCGTTCTAGAGGGAGTGGTTTGTGCAGGGGTGCAGGTAGAGTTCCTTTGTGTAGAACTGCCTCTACACGCTCAATGCTCTACCTCTGCATGCTGCGTCCAGTGTCTCTACACGCCCCATAGAGCTTCAGCACCTACTGTACGTCGGCCTGATATTTGCACCTGTACAGAACACAGCAGACAGTCTTGATATGTGGAAATTTAATTGGTTTTGTTTTTTTACTTTATTTATTTTTGCTTGTGCACTTTGGCAGACAACCTTTTTCTGCAGTGATTTACGGAGGGTGTGTACGACAGATTCAGGTGCGGGGAGAAACGGATCGTGTTCTTGTTGCATGCGCCAGACGTCTGGTTAAAGTGCGGCACTGTTTCATTTCTACCTGGGGCCCATTTGTGTTTTCAGCTCCAAATTGGGTTGTTATGTGCAATAAAGCCCAAATTGTGCTGGCTGTTGAGCCTCGGGGTGTTCCTGACACATTCACAAGTGTTTATGGCCCTTCTGTGCAAGTGTTTTGAAGCCCCAGCACCCCTGTCCTACCCCCGGTTTGGTGGTGTGTGTGTGTAAAGCAGCAGTCCCCACACATCTCTTCCCCTCCTCCTTCCCCATTTTTCTTTCTCCTTTCGCTGACAGGAGGGTAAGATCTGTTGAAAAAAAGAATCCTGTTTCTCCACTTCCTGCCCCCCTCCCTCCCTCCCTCCCTCCTTTTGGCTGTTGGGAGAGGAGGGATCAAAGGCACTCCAGCACACACTGTCCTGATTGAGAGCAGGTGCAAGGAGCCCCAGTGCTGGGGTGGGCCGGGCCTGTGTGTGTGTGTGTGTGTATGTGTGTGCGCGTGTGTGTGGGTGTGGGTGTGTGTGTGTGTGTGTGTGTAGGGAGGGGACAGAGGGGCTCTCTATGCCAGAGACTCCCCTCCCCCACCCTTCCTCTTCCCCTAAAAAACACAAACAAGAGCAGGGCTGGAGCGGGGCATGGCTAGAGCGCGGGCGGAGGGAGGGAGACATTCCTCCAGGAAGTGGATGGGACGGCTCCGAAACACGCGGGCCCAGACCTCCCACACAGCGGAGAGCCGGTCGCGGGAGGCGCGCAGGCCTCGCGCTGTCTGTCTCCCGGAGCAGAGGGAGCACGTGCGGGACAGCGCGTACGTGCACACGCTGTCGGCGGCCGGCCGCCAGAATCACTGCGTGTGCATGTTTGGCTGTCCTCACCAGTGCTCTGCTCATTTATTCTGGGAGCGGAGATAAAATCATAGAGTTTTTTTTTTCTCCCATTATCTTCTGTGGAGAGCGACGGATGCCTGTGGGTTGCTCTCTGTTTGTGTGTGTTCCTGTGCGTCAGACTCTCTGGTCTGTGTCCATACGTGCCGGAGTGTGCACGAGATATGAGACGTTTATGGGACGTACGGTGGCTGGGCCAGTTTCTTGAGGCCAAATATAAACCACATTGGTCAGGTGTGGGTTCTTGTATCCTCTGCTGTATCCTGAGGTGTGAGGGCATGTGCGTTTGCCAAGTACATACTTATCTTGGTTTGCCTAAATGACATTTTGTACCTTAATGTATATACCTTGGTATTTTGCAAGGGAAAGGAGTAGATTCCAGGCAGAATTCCAAGACTGCAACTTAATTTCCTAGTCTATTGCCCTAGCTGCTCTGGAGACTGTAGTTCCTTAGGTGTAAGCGTAGGCATTGTGCGATGGCATTTCTGCTCTGTGTTACTTTGGAGTGTGAAGTTGTGCAAGAGGGGTGATCTTGAGTGGGAGTGATTCTGAGTGGGTGTCATTCTGAGTGGTTGAGTGAGTGTATCTAAGGCTGTATGGGTGAGAGGTGTGTGTGGAAAGGATTTCAGCATGATTGTGTGTGTGTGTGTGGGTATATATATGAATGAACAAGGTAGACTGGTTCTTTATGCGTTATACAAGAGAAAGAGGAGAATATCTGTGCATGTGTGTGGGGGGTGATAGTATGGTTTAGTGTGTCAGAGGGTCTACATATGTGAGTAGTGATGCTGCAGTTTATTGCGTGTGTGCGTGAGAGAGAGCGCAGTTCCTTGCCCCCATTCCAGCTCAATGGTGGGCATCGCAGTGAGTACAGACCCCGTTAACAACACACCAGTTGATTTAACGGCGGCGTCCGCTCAGCCCGAAAGGGGGCTATGACCGCGTCTCTGAACAAGTGACTCCGCACCGGGCAGAGGTCAGCCAGGGCAGGGGGCCCCCCAAAGACTTGTGAGGTGAAAGGGGGCGAAGCCAGAGACGGTGATTAAAAATGGGCGAACGTAACCCGGCAATCCAGTAAATCGCGACACTTGAGATGATCTCAAAGCTCAATTTATTACGCGCATCCCACTGAGTCATTCAGCCGCCATTTTCTTTCTTCTCTCTTTCTTTTGTCCGACATCGACGAAACGCACTCTGCGCCGAAACGATCCTCCGGCCTCTGTTCCCTCAAACGGTTTGCACAAACGCAACCGCACAAAGACAGAAAAGAGCTGGCAGCAAAGAGGATGATCTCCCAGGCGGAATATTGACTTCTCTCACAATCTTCTCTGAAGCAGCAATCAAAGTAATTTAAGGGACTCCAACGTGTGCGGGAGATTGAGAAATATCTCTAACCTTCCAAACGCTGCACTAAGTATTTAATGCGGTTCAGAAGTCTCCCAGGAGGCAGTGGCCGTGTGCTTTCCCTGATTAATCGCACCTTTACGAGGGGAGTCCTCAGTTCCACCACACCTGAAAAACAAACCGTGAAGTCAGCAACCACATCGGGGCGAACACACAGGAGGTCAGGCCACACGTTTAGATCTCTAAACCGCAGTGATTGATGGGCTGCTCCAATTAGGCGGTTTTAAATCCCAGCAAGGGTCACTGCAATATGCCCCCAGTGTTTAGTTTTCACTTCTGTTTGTTTCCATCTGCTCCAGTTTCACTTTGAGTGCCAGTATAGCTACACTATCATAGGCACGTTTTTCACAAATAGACGCGTGGAATAGCATCAATTAACTTTGGCAACCGCGACTACATGTGTTGTCTATTACCCTAAAGCGGAGCAACATAGTAATTTCTCCTGTGAAAGCCAGAGTTCTTTGTGTTGATTCTGCTGGGGCTTTATTCACAAAACTGTGGAAACAGCTCTGGAGGAGTGGCAATGCAGCAGTGTTAAGGGAGAGACCTGCATCCAGCAGATTCTAAGTTCCAATTCATGGTGCTTTAAGTTCTTGATCTGGAGTGTGATACAGTTGCGTAAGCATGTAAGCAATGTTATACACTGCATAGGAGTATGGTAATCATGTGCAAATGAGCTCAAATTAGTTTACTGGTGGAGACGACCATTGTTTTAGTCCAAAGAATGCAACCTCAACCTCAGACAATTTTGTGCTCATGAAGATTTTGTAGTTAAAAAGAAAAAACAAAACTGGATCTTATGAAAAGTGAACATCACATTTTCATATTTCTGAAACAGGTGTTCATTGTTATCAGAAACAAAAAAAGATTAAACGTATACTTCCACTACCTGGCTATCATACATGTTAATTCTTCCAACACCATTATGTTGCTTCCATGTACTAAAGCATGGCTTCCTTCATGATGGGGTGTTTAAAACACAGCACAGGCCTTTTCAGTTTTGCTTAAATAAATGGTGCCCAGGAAAAAGTTCATCCCCCAGGGGTGAGTATTATTCAGTAACCATACTCCAGGAGAGTACCCGGATGGTCTCGGCGGTGAATACAGAAAGGGTGTTGTTGTGGATCAGCGTTTAAGCACGGCTCGCCACGGGCTGTAGTCCTGTAAAGGCAGACTGTGTCCGCTCACACGCATGACCGACCGTCTGAGCAGCAGCCAATCAAATGCGTGTGTGGCCGTGCACGTGCACAAGTACGCTCATTCCAGGAATAGCGCTTTACTTTCTCAAGAGACTGGGCCATAAACCAAAGAGATTTATGGAATCTGTGAGTTCGCTGTATTCCACGAATGTGGGAAAAAAAATAATAAAGAAAATATTTGAAAATATAATAAGCACATTTTTTTGCTCGCTGCGTGAAAAGGTCAGGAATGGCCGTACAGCAGACCCGACGGCGCTCGGGCTCGGCTCCCAGTTCGCTCTCCAGCGACGGCTGACCCCGGGACAGCGGTTGCTAAGCGCGCGGCTCTGCTGTCACGGCGATGGAGCCGTTTCTCAGGGCTGCCCGCTGAGTGGATTAGAAAAGAGCATGTGCCCGGTGGCCGGGGCAGGAGATTGGAATGCCAGCCGATTAAAGGGGCGGCTGCAGCGGCGGCCCGACGGGACGCGTGACGGACCTGCGCCGAACCCTTCCGGCCACGATTTGGTTGCTACTTCAGAAGTGGCTCGATTAAGAGGAGCGTGACCTTCTGACTGGGGGACGGGGGGGGGGGGGCTGAGACGTGCAATAGCGACATGCAGGACTTCGAGGTGGAGAAACTGACCGCTCGCCTTCAGCCTCACACCGGCTCTGCCGCCGGCTGTGTAGGCAGCCGTTAATTTGAGGTGAAATCGAAGTATGGACCCCTGTGCACCGTCGCAAGCGGGGGCAACGGTGCCTCGTGGCTCATCACATGATCTCGTGTGAATTTTAACCGACTGGAAAGCGCGACGCCCCTCGTCAGCGATTTCCAGTGTCCGAGCGTTTTGCTCTTTGCTCACTTTCTGTTTTCCCCTCCCATTGAACCCGGCACCCTTTTTTACATGAACGTTACCATGCATTTGCATGACTAAAGGCCAACCCCCCACCCCCTCAGCACTTTCCCAGGTTGCTGGTGGGGGGGACAGTGGGGGTTTGGTCCACTCCTATTGGAGGGGGCGAGAAGGGGGGAGGGCAGACCGGTGTGTTTTTGTGCCCCGCGAGGCAGCGGGGGGCCCGGCCCAAAATCGACTGACCGGGGGCCTGACGACCATCGGAATTCTGGGAATGCGCTGAGCTAGCGCCGCGGGGACGCGCTCCGCTGACCCGCGCTGCCGTGCGCCCCCCGTCGCCCCCGGGCGAGCGCAGCCGACGGCTCACAGATGGGGTCCCCGGCCGCCCCGCGAGGGCCATTGTCACCGCCCCCTCCCCCTCCCCCCAGCTCATTCCCGAATTCTCTCGGCGTCCGACCCCGCGGGAGGGGAGAGTGATGACGGGAGAAAGCGGGGGCTCTTCATAGGATCAGCTGGGCCCTTTGTCTCCCCCCCGTCCCACACTCCCGCCCATTCAAACCCTCCTCTGTTCTCACAGCCCACACGCCAGTCTCCTCAGCGGAGGGCGTCCTTTCAGTACGCAGCCAAGGCGCCGTCGGTTACCACGGTTATGAAGCGAATTCGAGACCATCTCCAAGCACACACTTCTTTAACCCACGTTTATCTGCTCTACATTTCATTCCTTTGACTCGAGATGATTCACTTCCTCAACGTTAATTTAGCAGGAGAGGGAAGAGGAGAAAATTCACCACAACTGTAAGAAAGAAATACTTGATGCAGGGACACAAGACGGAATATTCCAGAGCTTGCTTCCTGTGTCAGGGCAGAGGGCCCCTGAAGTTCGGATGTGCGCTTCGCTGACTTGCCCTGATAGGGACTCTGGGAAACGCGGTGTCATTCTCCTGCCAGCAGATGGATGATGTCACCAACCCAACCGCTCCCCCCTCCCCCCTCATCCTTTGATTGCCGTCAGCACGTGCCTCAGAGCCCCTCACACAGGGAAGGTCAGCCCGCCCTCCCCCTACACGTGCCGCAGATCTTCGGCGCAAACGCATTTAATCCTCCTCTATTGCATTTTAATATCCCTGCCGCCAAATCACCCCCTCCCTGAATTCACCCACAGGCTGGCGAGTTGAACGACGAGCGCTTCCCCTGAACCGCGCAGATTAACAGGGTCCCGTCACCTTTTCCAGTCTACGTCACGGGGAGCAGGCGGGAGGCCGCATGCTGATGAGGAAAAAGCAAACGCACACAGAGCAGTTCTCAAGTTTTTAAGTGACAAGTAAACGTGAAACGGCCAACTTAGTCTTCCCTGGATGTCAGGCAAAAAGTGCTGGCCAACCTCGTCAAGACATTTAAGCTGAAATGCAAGCTATTATTAACGCTAGCAGGTTTGAACCTTCTCTGCCAATCAGATGATCAAATGCTACATAGTATGGCGTTACTGGACAGGACTGTGCTTCACAGAGGAAATTTTACAGGTTCTTATAGATGGAAAAGAACTGCAGAGATACAACAACAGACCAAATCACCTTGGGAAGTAATAGGTGCTGCACAGTTCCACTAATCGTTACAGAACATCACTGATTTACAGTAGACAATTAAACGGATTAATCCATACAATATAAATTCAAGCGGACCGGATTTCCAACTCAATTAAAATGTGTGGGAATCAAGCCTGTAAAACGAGTGGAGAATTTGATCAAAACAAATCAGACTCGCACCTGACAAAGTAGAATTTTTTCTTCTGCCCAGCTTCAATTGATATCTGCTCTCATCACACATTTTCCACACAATTATAGCTGACATAGCTTTGCATTCGTATAATTAATGTGTCACCTCAAGGCAGTGCTGACAATATTACACAGAGGAAACTGGCCCTGTGTCAAATGGGGATCAGTTATGGAACAGAAGAAATGGCCTTTGGTTGATTTTTTTCTTGCATTCATTAGATCCCAGTGTCTTTGTTCTTACCAAAACAGATTGTTAAAGTCTACATCTAAGGGAGTGGGGGTTGGGAGATGCTGCACCTCATTCTGTTAGAACATGGGCTCTGGACTGGACCTGCTCAGCCATTAAAAAGCATTAGAGGCAAGAGTCTGAAAATAGTCCGCCATTAAACTATGAAAACTGCCCAGGCACCTGGCAGTAAATACCATTAGTACATCCACAGGCCTCCCCCCCTTCACGCAGACACATGCTGCTGTGGAAAGATAAAAACTACATTTACATAAATTACCAATTTGCCAATTGGTAATACCGAGGTAAATGCCACTGTGCCAAGCCTGGATCATCTGGATGTGCTGGCGATGCTCTGCACGGTAGACCCCAACGTTAGACTGTTTACAGCAGCAGAGGTGACTTATTAAGATCAGAAGGCTAAAAGAGAAAGTGGGCCAAGCGATTGACTAGGAACAAAGAATGTTTTTTTTTTTTTTTAACCTACGCAACTCTAAACCTCCCCGTGGCCCCCTTGAGATTCCTCACACGCGATGAAGCGGTCGGCACATGACAGAAATTAGTTCCCACAGTACGCGAGGGAGAGGTTCCCATGGCTTCCCTGCGGAATCTTCTGGAAGTTTCCCATGAGGCTGTGCTGCCTGGTCGTCTCCACTCCCACTTCGCGCCCGTTGGGCAGACGAGCTGCGGGTGGTGAGCGGCTGACTCGAGTCAAGGGAACAGTCTCCTCAGGGCAAGCAAGGAAATCTCTGTTGCCTTGCCCGGGGAAGCTGAATTCTGGGTTGTGAGCACCCCCTAGTGTTGGCTATGGGTAAAGCAGTGAGGGAAGTACACAGCTTCCCAACACCACCAAACAACAAATGACACAAAAAATCATTTCTCAATGAAACAATCACACTTGAGCATCAGAGATTATATTATAAATCAGCAGACACAATAAATATTTATCAAGCATCCCTTTTAATCTTTATAACTGTCACCTTTTACAAAAAAAATCAGTATTAATGAAATTAGCAACAATATAGGGAGTGTTGACTACAGAGGCCTCTCTTCCTGGTAGTTAAGTAGGATAAAACCGCTACTGTGTCCCTGGCCTGCTTCTCCGGCGCTGTGGGGTCGCGGCCGTCCCTCAGCGCCCGCGGCTCCCCCGACAGACCGGCTCCAAAAAAACCTCCACGGCACCTACCGCTTAACCCCCAAACTCCCAGGCCAGGACCCCCGAACTAAACCACGTGTTACACTGCGAGCCCAGTGCGGAGTGAATGCGTGCGCGTAAGTGTGAGTGACGTTAAGAGCAGGGCTCCTGGATTCAAGATGTAGTGCGGGTCAGTAGGTATTTTAAATTGTTACTTGTTTCTGGCGTAATTTCCTTTAAAAAAAAAAAAAGAAAAAAGAAAAAGAAGACGACTAAAAACTCACAAATATCTTTTGTTTTTTTGTTTTGTTTTTTTTTAAAGAAAGGGGCCTCTTCGTCTACCTCCTTCCCGAATCTAACAAAGAAAGAAAGAAAGACGCGCGTGGCGTGGTGCTGTGGTCGGAGTTTGGGCTCGGGGCGGGGCGCGGGCGGAGTAGTGGGAGGGGTCTGGAGGGTCGCTCTCGCCCTCGGTCTGGGCGTCGGGTCAGGAATGTGGCTGTGTTTTGTGGCGGACGAGGAGGAGGAGGAGGAGGAGGAGCAGGAGGAGCTTCGTTTTGGGAGGAGCGAGTCGTGTCCGAAGCGGTGGTCGCCTGCGGCCTCGCCCTGCCGCCGCAAACTGAGCGGCAGCGGACAGAGGCCTGCGTTCGCGGCGTTCGCGGGGTGGGGGTGGGGGGGGAGGACCTGGGGGACCAGGCGGGTTGCGGACGAACGGACAGGAGAGAGCCGGTTGGGTTCAGTGTTTATGACTAGGCGTGGACAGGGCGTGGCGGAGCGGGGAGGGAGTGGGGAAGGGGGGGGGTGAGGGGCGGGGTAGAGGAGGGGAGGCGCTGCAGTAAGGCTGGAGGCAGGGGCTGAGGAGGTCCACTGCGCTTTAGATCTCTGGCGAGTCCTTGTCCCCTTCCTGAAAGCAGACAAACAGAAATTACAGGACGCTCACTTTGGGAGGGACAGAGATCCCAATGCTCACTTCCACTTACTGCAAATCAAATGCAGACCTCCAATCAGCTCTTAGTAAGATCACTTAAGGACCAGACACCTACAAAGGACTTAAAAAACTGGCATTTTCCTGGATCGTGAATCAGTTAGTAAATCAACACCCACCCAGCTGCCAAATCTGGGTACAGGTTTCTTGTGGATGGTTACTTAAGACAACCGTAACCACCTCTTTGGCTTTAGCAATCAAAATCAGTTTGAGCCCATTTGTTTAGCAGGTGGCTTCCATTTGGTACTTTTTGAACTGTAAAAAATATGCTGAATTCATTCATTCTGAGAGCAGAGAGTCTGAGGGGCTTTACCTGCCAGCACAGCTGATCAATTCCCAATTAAGTCTATTTTAAGCCCTGCCAAATGGTCTCAGCTGAAGAGACATAAACCCACCTGCCGTACCCCAGGCTGTGAATGAGCTGCCAGTTCACAGGCGATACAGCCCCCTGTACAGTCTGCAGGTGAGTACAGCCACCAGTACAGTCTACAGGTGAGTACAGCCTCCAGTACAGCCTACAGGTGAGTACAGCCTCCAGTACAGCCTCCAGGTGAGTTCAGCGTCCAGTACAGCCTGCAGGTGTCCAGCCTCCATCACAGCCCGCAGGGGGCCTGTGGGCCTGTGACTGGGGCAGGTCCTTACTGCTAGGTCTGACTGGGCCTGACTAAGCCTGACTGGGCCTGTCTGGGCCTGACTCACCCCTTCCTGTCCCTTGGTGAGTTGCCTGTTGACGGCCTGGAGCAGCTGCTGCAGTTCCCTCACTGTCTGGTTGAGCCCTGCAGTCATCTTCTCCTTCCTGTCCATCTCCTCCTGGGGGTGCGGGGGGGGGGGGGGGGGGCACAGCCCGTTAGAGCAGACCGGGGTCACAGCCACCCAATGAGACAAGTGCTGAATGGATTTATAGACACTGCTGGCCAGTTATGGCATATTTGTATTACTTCTTACTGAGCAAGAGCACTTTAGTGATTATATTTCTATATATACCGCAAGGCAATGAAAATCAAGGAGAGGACATCCTTGTATCATATATCCAGACTGAGTGTCGGCTCTAGTCTTTCTTGTTCTTCCGTAAGTATTACCCTATTCTTTTCCTCTCATCCACATTACTCACCCTATCTGCTTGTTGTTTTAGACCAGGCCTTACTCTGCCCCATTAGGCTAGGACTCAATGGGGAGCCAGGTTACATTACATTACATTACATTACAGGCATTTATAGCTGACGCTCATATTCAGAGCGATTTACACAACTTTTTACACAGCATTTACATTGCATCCATTCATACAGCTGGATATATACTGAAGCAATCCAGGTTAAGTACCTTGCTCAAGGGTACAACAGCAGTGTCCTACCCAGGAATCGAACCTGTGACCTTTCGGTTACAAGCCCAGTTCCTTACCCACTATCCTACACTGCCAGGCGACTCACTTCCACCAACTGACCACGTACACGCACACACGCACATGCACACACAACACGCACATGCGCACACAACACGCACATGCACACACGCACATGCACACACAACACGCACATGTGCACACAACACGCACATGCACATAAACACACCACACACAAACACACACACACACACACACGCGCAGCATGCCCCGCTCACTCTCTGCGTTGCCATGGTGCTGTTCTCAATCAGGTCCGCCTGACCGGCCTCCTTCAGGATCTCCTCCTGGATCAGGTCCAGGGACTGCTGCGCCTGGAAGAGGAGGCACGAAATAGGCTCAGGGGCCGAGCTCACCCCCCTCCCCCTCCCCAACGCGTACCGCCAACCGTACCTCGGGGAACGGCGACGCCCGCCTCACCTTGTACAGGTCGCCGGCCACCTTCTGCCTCTCCGTCTCCTCGGCCTCCAGCTTGGACAGGGTCTGGGACAGCTGGGTCTTCAGCTGGAACACAGGACCCACAGGTGACCCCGCCGCTCGGCGAGCCCCGCCCCCAACTGCCGCCAATCGAAGCAGGGCTGTGCATCCTGGGAGTCGCTACTGCGCATCGCTTCCAGGCTAGGTGCGCTCAGCCTTACCCAGTGAGCCACTGATATATATATACTACGATAACATTTGTACCGATTGCCTCCATTTACACAGAATTTAAATACGATAGATGGGTGTTTAACCTGACCTGCTAGCACACACATTTCTGTTAGCCTAAAGCACCTGATAAATGTACAGGGCAAACCGCTACAGTAGACATGTATAAATGTAACTGCAGCGCCTGTCATTAAGGCATTGAGAGGACTAGCATTAGAAAAGTCAAAGCGAGGCTGTCTGGTGGCTCAGGAAAAAGACTCGAAACTGCAAAGCGAGTGTCCCAGCGGAAGCTGTGAAAGCAGAGAGAGAGATGGAGCTGAAGAGGACTGGGTTACGCAGGAGCAGAGCACGTGGAGGACTGCCAGTCCGGCGCCAGAGACGGCGAAACCTGGAGCGCCTTTGTGTTTGCATTGCGCTCTACAGGTGGGTTAGAAGTAGCCAAGGCTACTTGAGTCTTATTATTGTTAGAGGGTCTCACTGGAGGACCAAAGGCGGTCCTCCATACATAACCACAAACTGCATCAGCACATCCATGAATACATTTCTGATGGAGAAGCTCTTTCAGTGATGAGAGCAAAGCAGTTTTTAGAAATTATTGTGCACTTGTGCCAGACTCTGGGGTTATGGACAGTTGACCCTGGACCAGAAGACCTAAACCATGGTGCCCCCCCCCACCTCCACCTTCTGAGGGGGGGGGGGGGTTATTGGGTGTGGGGGAGGGGGGGGTAGTGAGGAGAGTATCTGCTCTACTCAGGGCAGGGCTTACCAAATTCAGCTCCTCATTCTGCCTTACTGCTTCAGTATATGAGCCATCAAGTTTGCTCTGCAATTCAGTCAACAGATCTTTCAGCTGAAATGAAGTTTGAAACCGGTTTAGATTAGGCCGTCCAGCCGACCAGCCGGGTGAAACATCCTACACAGCAGAGACGAGTCATAGTGTCCGGAAGCTGATCGCTGGGCGAGGGCTCCAGGGACGTCCATGTGAAACTGAGCCTCGCCTGGCTAGCTGCTAGCGTCCAGCTCACACATTGCTGGGCTGAGGCAGAGATGCAACAGCTCTAAAGCAATGTTGTGACAATATTATCGTAGCAGAGAGCTGGGACAACCTGGGAAAGATGCCAATGACTCAATAAACAGGGAAAACTCCCAGCAAGGCTCAACGCTGGCTTTCTCCCACACGGGCTTCTCTGGGAGACCCGTGACTCATACGGTTGGCTAACGGTGGGATGTCTTCCAAAGCACGCTTCAAAAACACATTGGCAGACCCATGTCTACCCAATTAACTGAACTCTACCACTAGTTATAGAATTACTGCTGCATAATCCTAAAAATAAACATACATTTTAGTGACAAAGAAAATAAGTTCTTGTCGACAGTAGGTGGAAAAACATCCATGTAAAATGTAAAAGACAAAACACATTTTACACAAACAAGCTGGTACATACACAGACACACGTGTACACACGCATGCACACACGCATGCATGCATGTACGAGCACAGACACACACCACATTCATAGAATCCTCCAGAATATCCCTGAGGGGAACTGTGCTATATTTTGTGGTAATTCTCACCTCTCGAACCTCCGTCACATACGTGGCGCTCTCCTGTTCTGCTCTCTCCAATTCAGACTCCAGGTGCTGTTTGTCCCGTTTCAGCTATAAAAGAAAGTTTAAAATTTAAAAACCACTGACAACAATAACGCCCAGAAATCCTGGATAATGTGTACAAACACACAGATCCCGCAGAATGCACTTAAATATGAAGAGGAGGCTGGTAAAAGGCAGGCAATGGACAGGGCTTTGTGTCAATACTGTAAAAGCTCACATTCTCCAGCTCCCCACCATCCGAGCTTAGTCTTTCCACCTCACTCTCCAGCAGCGCAATCTTCAGGGTCATCTGAAGCACACAAACACAAGGAGGCAGCCGTGAGCGCTAACTGCCATCAATGAAGTGTGGCTTCCTGAACCCCATCAACGTCCCACTGAGCTGAACGAGTCATACGATGTGCAATGGACAGAAAAGTCTTTTGACTGGATTACACAACATGGTTGTTCCACTGATCATGTGATCGATCCAATAAGATATATTTTTTTTCATATTTCCATCTACTTGATTACTGAACCAACCTCCTTCAGATCGCTCTGCGCCACCTCCAACTTAACCCTCCAGCGGGACTCTTCCTGCTCCACACTGCTCTGGAGTCTCTGCAGGATGCCCTCCTGTGGAAGGAGGAGGAATTACAGTTGGGTCAGGAAGGGGCCCTTGAGGAACACCGATCGACGAGTCTTCTCTCTAATGGCGGCCTGCCTCACCGTCTCCGCCAGCACTTTCTTGTACGTCTCGCAGTCCTTCTGCAGAACCTTCTGGGCCTCCTCGGACTCCTTCAGCTTCTCTGTCAACACCTGGAAGATAAAAATTGCCGTGGATTACACAAGTGTCTCAATTTCACAAGACAGATGATCATAGCCAGGACTTCATTATACCAGCACATTTCCAATGTCCACCACATCAACTGAAATTACTTCCAAACCAAACTCAGCTGCTATACATAGAGTAATTACATAATTTATTTGCTTTACACATGCCCTTGTCCAGAGTAAATTGCAAACAGCTGCATGTATACCTGCCATCCATTAATAAATACATACTTATACACAGACATTTATAGTTCTACACTTAAAATATAAATAACTAGAACTATTTCTGACAGCAGTGCCCCACCTAAGAGCTGAACCTGTAACCCCTGAATTACAAACATAGTTTCCTGACCTGCATACTACACCACTCCCCATTCAAACATCACAGAATTAGTTTCCCTGTGAGTGAACTGGATCAGGCCCAGAGAACTGACTAGCCGAGTGAAAGGCGGGATCCGGGCTGGGAAAGGGCATTCAGGTGCTTCTTACGGTCACATTGGCGTCCTCAGACTCGGGGGCGGGGCCGGGGGCGGCGGCTGGCTCCGCTTCCGTGGCCGCTTGTTGAACGGCGCTCTCGAACACGCTCAGCCACTCCTGGTGGTTCTGGGGGAACAGCGCAGGCGAGCGTTACGGGTGACGGGATGAGGGAGTGGAGGGGGGGGGTCTGACGCGCTCCTAAATTCAGGCATCGGGGCGGGTGCAGAAGGGCTGTGTGACTAAGCGATGTTCTGCTTTGATGTCTTCACGGCTTAAAAGGATCTCCCGCTCGCGCCGGCCTCCGCGGCGGATCCGTCTCTCCCCGTTTCACGCGCTCCTGCCTCCAGCCGCAACCGCAACCCAAAGTGTGTGTGTGTGTGAGCGCACGTGTGCGTGCATGTGCGTCGTGTGTGCGTGTGTGTGAGAGTGTGTGTGTGTGTGTGTGAGAGTGTGAGTATGAGTGTGACTATGTGTGTGTGTGCATGCGCGTTGTTTGTGTGTGAGTATGTGTGTGAGTATGTGTGCACGCGTGCGTTAGGGTTTGTGTCCGTTGTGTATGCGTATGTGCGTGTGTGCTTGTGCATGTGCGTACAGTATGAGTGCGCATGTGTGTGAAAAGCTGTGGGTGGGAGAGAACTGGAGAAGTGGTATAATTGGTATATATATTTTGGCCATAAGTCCATAACAAACAGCCTTAGGTTCTGCATTACACTATGCACAGGGCACACCGTGAATAATAGTAGCTGTTTGTGCTAAGTATAGGAATTGAAACTCCCTTGTCTTGCAGGGCAGAAATAGCAGTTAAACAGTTGCAGTTAAACGACTGGCAATCTGCAGTTCTGCAGGGAAAAAAGAGACAAGCTGCAACTCGTTATTTTGGGCTAAATTCGGTGCAGCAGGCTGATGACACAGGCTGTTATTACAGCTTTGTTTCAGCCAAACAGACTACGACGCGCGGCCGTCCACTGTTACACGAAGCGCCAGCTCCTTCACTGTTCTACATCCACACATTTAGTAAGAGCTTTACTGCATTAAAATGTAAATCCACCAAGATGTAATAAAATATGCCGAGTAAACTTTTAAAATACTCCGCTGACTGGGCTGATCTGTTTCAGAAAGGGGGCCAGAAAGGCCTGTGGTTTTGTCAGTAAGAGCGGTCCCAAAAGAAACATTCGAATTTTGCATTGTTAAAATAGCACTGGGATGCAGAAGACAAGCATATTTATTCTCTCTAGAAAAGAAGAAAATCTTTCAGGTCATGTCAGCAAATACGCACAAATGTATAAGATGGCGAGGCATTACAAAAAAATCCATAACTTGCCTGCGTCTGTGTGATTGATCAGACGTAAATTTGTCTCTGCTTTGCATGCAAATGTGCTTAATGAGCGAACATGAAGTGAACATATGTGTGCTGGCCTCTGCAATAAAGGAATGTGTCTCTGTGTGTATGCACGTGTGTGTGTGTCTGTTTGTGTGCAGTTGTGTCTGTCTGTGTGCGTGTGTCTGTGTCTGTGCGCACGTGTGTGCGTGTGTGCATGTCTGTGCATATGCGCGTTTGTCTGTGCACATGTGTGTGCGTGCGTGTTGTCAGTGGCAGTACCTGGCTGGCAGGCAGGGGCACAGAGGGGAGGAGTCTGTGCACATGTGTGTGCGTGCGTGCTGTCAGTGGCAGTACCTGGCTGGCAGGCAGGGGCACGGAGGGGTGGAGTCTGTGCACATGTGTGTGCGTGCGTGTTGTCAGTGGCAGTACCTGGCTGGCAGGCAGGGGCATGGAGGGGAGGAGTCTGTGCACATGTGTGTGCGTGCGTGTTGTCAGTGGCAGTACCTGGCTGGCAGGCAGGGGCATGGAGGGGAGGAGTCTGTGCACATGTGTGTGCGTGCGTGTTGTCAGTGGCAGTACCTGGCTGGCAGGCAGGGGCACAGAGGGGAGGAGTCTGTGCACATGTGTGTGCGTGCGTGTTGTCAGTGGCAGTACCTGGCTGGCAGGCAGGGGCACGGAGGGGTGGAGTCTGTGCAGGACCTCTCGACACTCCGCCTCGGTGGACTCCAGGGCCTCCTGACTCTCCTGCGGGCGAGAGAGAGGAGATTAAAACACACAAACCCCACTGCTGCGTCAAGTCAAACCCTCAGCGAGCCTACGGATCACCCACATGGGCACAGACATACAGACACAGGTCCTCCTCCACTATCTGCACACACACACACACACACAAAGAGTTTCTGCTCTAGTGGAGGTACACATACCGTTTTTCCTCCACTGTGTGCACCCATACAAACATATACATACTATACCCTCCAGTGCGCACACAAACACGCACATATTCCTTCATAAACTCTCTTTCAGGGCACACTCGCATACACACACACTTCTACTTGAGAGCGAGGTCTGGCACCGCAGCACCCTTTTAAGTGTGATGCCAAATTGAACACATCCTTTAATTAGCCCAATCAAACTGCCACTCATTTCTGTTCCCATTGTCCTCTCAGGGTAGGGCAACCCTGAAATCTTGGTAGGTACCCAAAAGCATTAACACAATGAAAACCACCCTGAATCACACAGTAAATCATTGTAGAAGTTCATGAGCAACAAGCAGCCAGGTCCCCAATGTTTCCACATACGTCTGCTGATACTTCTGTAACTTAGGTGAAACCCCACAAAAATTCCATACGACACAAAAAAACAATCCATTACATAACATTAGTTCAGGTGCAGAAGCTTTCCCCACTACTCTCACGTAATCTTTACCGCAAATCTCACACATTTCTTTTTTCAGCACAAAAATATACACAGGCATCTAACCAAATTGGTTCATACTGAGAAATGTAAATGAAACGCCTCCAGTGCAAAGATGCCACAGTGGCCTCTAACTTCCCCTTTCACCGCAAAGCAAAATACAGAGCTTCTGCAGCATCCCATGGCAAGGGACAAGTCAGAGGCACCGATGCAATCTGCTGTCCCTAAAGCTGCAAGCATCACCACCAGCAGAAAATGGCAGCCTTTGATGTGGCAGACGCTACTTGCCAACCATGATTTGGCAGTCAAGCACTCTGTAGATATACAAAACCACTTGAACACAATTGTGCTGTTGATTCAGTGTTGCTGAGGAAACAGGAATTACGGCTGGAATCCTGGGAATGTTCAGAGCGCAAGCGTTGGGGGATGGGGTGAGGGGGTGTCCCTTCAGTCTGCAGACTCACTGCAGCAGAAAACGGGCATAACATCACAAGATACCAACCCGAAGAGAGGCACTTGATTGGTGCATCTGAATAATGGTGCCACTCTTCTATCAGTGAAGAGTCGCTAGAAGGTTTGCACTGTTCACACGTGCTATACCAACAGCTGGGGGCCAAAGATTGACAGACCTTGGATTGCGCATAAAGCATTGCAATGACACTGCAAGGAAATTGCTACAATCACTTCACATTGCTCCTATACCAAGACAGATGAGGGTTAACATTTTAGGTGGATCCTTTCATTTCCCATAGTGTAGTTTGTTTTTATTTCACGGTTTACTAAACCACCACTACTTTTGCTCAGGGAATAATTTGAAATTTTCCAAACTCCACATCTTCAGTCTCCACATGTTGAATTTTGTAAAGTTCAGAACTTCACAATGAAAGTTTGAAAGTTTAGTTTAGTTTATTTGACAATTATTAAAATACATGTTACAGCAAGTCATGCATCCTAAAATTATCAAGGATAGCGCAAAAAAGTCACAGATTTATTTCCATTGTGGTCCTTGGTCTCAAAGTTCACAACAGGACGAAGGAAAAAGGATTGGCTAGTCCTCCTATTTATGAGGGTTGCTGGCAAAATACCTTTGTGTTTCCAACTCCATTCAATCAAACGGAACACAACTTTCCCTGTGAGCGGGGCTCGTATGCTAGCTCGCCGCGCTTCACACACACGCGAGTGGCCGAGGTCGACAGGGCAGCGGCAGCGGAACGTGCGCGAGCGGAGGGTTTGGGATCGTACGCGGCAGGTGCACTGCAAACCGAACCGTAACGCCCGTATGCTAAAAGGAGCCGGTTCAGTCTACCAGATGGCGTGAAACAGCTGCCGGGTGACAAGCACACAAACTCCGCCCTGTGGTTGGACATGGGGGAGGAGCCGCATTCGCCGCTGGGGAAGAGGGCGGCGTTGGACGCAGCTCTGCTCATAGTGCACTGCTGTTTGTATCACACACCTGTTTTTTGTTTTGTTTTATGTTTCACCACCTTTCGTAACCGCATTCTGAAAAGGGCCTAGGATTTGTATACTCAAGTGTATGGATGGGTCGGAATGGATGTATATTAAAATATATAAAACAGCCTTTAAGCCTTTAATTAATAATGCTGAAAAAGTTGCTTTGTCTACTCATAACTTAGCTGGAACCTCAGGGGTGTGCTATCGGTTTATCAAGCTCTGCTGGTTTGTATACTGCTGGGAACCGGTGCCATATTTTTCACAAAAACAACAAATTTGTTGGAATCAGTGCTCAGACATATTTATACGCGTCTCTAGCTGCCAATAATTATTGCGCATCCACTTAAAAAACCCTTGACATAGAGAAATAACACACATTAACTGTTCATTTAATGACCAAAAAATGGCTCTCTCATCTTGTATTTGCCTTCACATTGTGTGGTTGATCTCTTTGGTTTTTTTTCCTGTTGCAAGAAGTTAGCCCTCTAGTTGGCTATATTGCCCAGAACAGCAACCTTGGGCTCCAGGTCAGCTCATCCTACTAAGACCATCGGTCATAGTTTGAGGATACGCTCTACACTCTGACATCGCATACTGACTGTGCCCCATCGGACTGTTGGGCTGTGAAGCGATTAGACGTAGCACTGGACAACAAGCATTTTGGAGGGACGGACAGACTGCACTGCTGCAATAGCACAGGCCAACAAATGCCACCAGATATTCCATTCATTAAAAATCAGGGTTACATTTAGTTTATATTAAAAAATCTTTTTTTTAAAAAAAACCTGGCTGGAAGGTAGCTTTGGGATGATTAATCTTCACACAGGGACACATCTGTCATGAGAGCTGACAGAAACTCCCTGACCCCCCAAAATGGACTGAAAATATGACTTAGTCTGGCGGAGCAAACGGTACCACTCCACCACCGATGTGATCAATCTCAGCAGCGAAGGGTGACCGGAGAGGAAAGACAGCTTTCTGAAGATGGCAAAGAGCCAGGTTGTTCGGAGACATCCGATGAGAAAGGGGATTTTGTCGGACTAAGAAAAGTTAATACCCTTCGGTAGGGGTAAAGATCAAGAGAGTTGAATCTTACCTCCTTCTTGAAGGAGGTAAGAGCATCCATTACCATCTGAATGAAATCCAGACATACGGTGACTGGATCATAATAAAAAACGCATCACAGGTGGAAGGTGTTGGATAGCACCCCCACACGTAACCAGGAACTAGGGCAGGAAAATTCAAAAATGTTATCCATCAACAAATGCATCAATGTCATCGGTGTCAAGTTGCAGAGCTTTGACACAGTAGGCAAAGGTGAAGTTACTCATATTATATTTTTTACGTAAACCCCTGTTTTCACAGTGTTTCCGTTACCAAGAATGTTTTCATACAAATTACTAAACAATAGCAGGGGAATTATAAAAACAATCAACTTTTATTAATCGAGGCAGTGTCTTTAATCGATTCATTCTCAAGGTGACCACTGCATCGACGACTATAAAATCACAGAGCAGAATGCAAATGCGGGGGGGGGGGGGGTGCATGCTGATTGGGGGCAGGGGGAGGGATTCGCATGACAGGGGTGGAGAGAGAAGGTGGACACAATGAAGATTAAATGTCGCGCTCGGACTAATGAATCCTAAGTGAAATCAGTAATTAGTCACTGCATACTCATTTCAACGACTGTCTTCTACTCCCCCAATTTCATCTGGCATTGTGCAACATTTGCAACTTTTAAAGTCGCTTCACACCTATCGCCAAAATCATTCAGATCCTTAAGAGCCGAGTTCAATAGCTGTGCTATTGAGGCTTGGGGGCAGGAAGAGGTCAATTAGTTACTTCTCAAGCTTGTAAACAATACCATTTTCCTAATTAGAATAACATTGCCAATAATGCAACTGCCAATAATGAGGCACTGGGCATTAAATTAACAAGACTGGGATGAACCAGAGGTAATACGTTCTCCTGGAACTGAGGCAGCAAAAAAACAATCAATAACAGGAAGGAAATAAGTATGCAGCACCTGATGAGATGCGATAGTTTGGGTTGCCTGATCAGCGCGATCAATTTTCTGGATGCGTCCGATTTCACTCTAGCGTAAAGCAGACTGGATGTGACCGAACCTTGGCAGTCTTGCAGAGTTTCCCCTGAAGCATCGACTCGGTCGCTGCCAGAGCCTCCATTGCACTCCAGTTTTTCTCCCGAAGCTCCTGGTCAGTTTCAGAGAGATATCGGTTTCAGGTCAGCCAACATGCCAACTTTCTAGTGACTAACCCAAAAACACACAAAATACAGCAGGGATGAGGCCAAATATTTGACTGTAAGAGCATGAGAACGCTAATTCAACTCTTCTCGATGAAGAGTAATTCAGTGGAAAGGTTCAGACAATGAAACCATCATCAGGAGGTCTGAGGTTCAATGTCTCGGGTTTAACACCGCTGCTGAACCCTTTAAGGATGCTCTTTGCACTTACGCACTGGAGTTGTCATATAAACCAGTAGAGCTAAAAGCTACTGGCACATGCATGCAGCTACTGTCAAATATACTCCTCCAGTATGGCTTAAATAAACTCAGTGTGGACTTAAGAGAATTGAAAGTGCACTAAACTACAATGCCAGCCTATAACCTCACACACAATAGCAAATTACTATTTTTAAACCTGCATTCAGTAGAGACATGGGATGACAACTTTGGCAATGCCGACAGCACATCACTGAAAATCAACAGCACCCAGGGGGGCGAGAAAACATCTCAGTCGCTTCAGTACAGCATGAGAGTCCAACAGTGAGCTGCAGGCACATAATGCTGTCAAAGCCTACTCTCTATGTTCAGCTCAAATGGCTCCACAGAGGCAGGACTGTATCCCGCTCGGCTGCAGTCTATTACTGCCCTGGTCTGTCCTGATACAATCAAACTGCTTCTCCATTTCAGAGCACCTGAACTGAAAGGGGCATATCTATCCCTCAACTAACAGAACACCCTGAAAAACTGCTACCAATCCAGGCCTGAGATTACAAATACAAAAACAGTCATATACAAATATTCAGGCATAAAGAGACGAACACACGCATACACAAATGCACACTCATACACAGAAATGCACACACACACGTTATTGGGTGCACAAAAAAAATGTGTAAATACATATCTCCATTTCTGTTTTTCTCTGAAATGAATCCCGCAAGCTGTTGCTTTCAGGGACTGCAAGTGTCCTTCACAGCAGAGCAATATGGACAACATGGCATCTAACCAACTACAAAGTGGATTTTAAGTTTGCCAGTAGAGGTTCACACTGCTTTACTTTTGTCAGTTTCACGTGTAAAGTCTTGTCTTGTCCAGGAAAAGAAAGAGGTGATAAAAGAAAGACATCCATCACTGGCTGCCTGCATTGACAGGGCTGTGTGACAAGGAGGAGAGTCTAGCCTTGCTAAGGGCCCAGAGGCAAGGCATGGCACGGGAGAAGAGGGGATAGGAGGAAAGGACAGCAGACGAGAAGGAGTGGAAGTAAGAGGGGAGGGGAGGGGAGAGAAGGGGCCGGTAGGAAATGAGAGGAAATGAGAAAAGAGGGAGGAGTGGAAAGGAGAGGAGTGGAGAGGAGATGACAGTAAAGGACAGGAGAGTGGTGCTTTGGACACCTACGTTATTCTTCTTCTTCTGCAGCTCCAGGGAGTCCCTCAGCGCGGCCAGCTCACCCTGCAGCTCTGCCACCTGCGCGTCCTTCTCTGCCAGCCTGGAGGGGCGAGAGAAAACGCAAACACTGTCCCTGCGTCTGCCACACGCGTCCGCCCGACCCTCAGGATCTGACAGCTACAGTGCGGTGCGTGCAGAAACGCTGCGTGTGCGGTGTGTGCAGAAACGCTGCGTGTGCGGCGCGTGGGAACGGGGAAGGAGACGGGAGGACACTCACGCTGACAGCAGCTCCTGGCTGGGCGCCGCGGCTAGGGCCGGCTGGGGGAGAGAGAAACACGGTCACTTCCACTCCCCGACAGGGCTTCCCCCTCGCCCACACACACACAGCTGCTCATAAACACCCAACCTCACACATACCGTTTCCCTCGCTCACACACACACCGGTTATATAAACAGCAATCTGGTTTTCACTGTAACTTTGAGAAATTTTATGACATGTTTGTAGCCATTTTTGGAATCAACTGAGTTCCTAATTGACTTTGAAGTTCAGCATTCGAGCTGTAAACTAGGAGGCTCATGAGAGTTTCACAGACCTTCTATTCCAGAACCAGAAAGTTGTACATGGCTGGACTGGACGTAATTACTACTCAGAAGCCACAGCGTAACTGTAACAATGTGCTTCTGCATGAACAAATTTACCTCCCCTCACAAGCGTATGTGCTGTGGTGCCTGTGATTTGACTTGATGTCTCTTACCATATACAGACTGAACCTATGTATTCTAAGCTTCAAGATTCAAGGCAAAATTTGTAATGACATCAGATTATTTTTAGGTTAAAGTAATGAAAATGCCTTTTTGACCAGCAGTAGTACGTGTTGGACTACAGAAAGTCCTCTCCTCAGCACATGTCTGAGCTATGCCGTAGTCAAAAGCAGAGTTTTCACAGATTGTGGTGAATGGCAGAGACGCGAGCTTCTCTGAAACCGTGCGTTTCGCTGGCCTCATTAGCCCTTCAGGGGAAACACCCAGCAGATGTGTGGAGGAGAGGAGAACGTGTTTTTTCCAGCTGGTGTGTGAGCACCGTGTTGCATCAGCTAGACGTGTTTGTGAAAAAGTACTGAACCATGCCGAATGTAATGAGGAACTTTTGAACTGCATAATTTGCATTGAAAATTCATTAATTTGCGCAATGTATAAACTGAGGCGTTACTATCCATTTCCATCACTGCTCATACACAATTTTGTTCACATAACGTTTCTCCCACAATCCCACACAAATACACTTTCTCTCTCGCACACACCTGCTCAGTCACAATTCTTGGTCTCTCTTTCTACCTCTCTCTCTAACACACACATGCACTCACACGCACGCAGACACCAACACACACACACACACACACGCATCTACATGCGCATGGAAACCTCAGCAGCCAAACACCTTTTGCTCCTGCTGTAGCTCCGCCTCCTGCTGCTGCAGCTCCGCCTCCAACTGCTGCTGCTTTAGTTGGTCCCTCAGCAGCGAGCCTTCCTCTTGCAGAGCCTGCGAGAAACAGAATCGGAGGATCAGGGGGGATCTCATTGGCAGAGAAGGGCTTCTCGAAGAGAGCCGGCTCTGGCCCCGCCCCTTCCCAGCAGCCCCTCCCCTCACCTTCAGCTGTTTCTCCATCTCGGCCGCCTCCTCGGCCCTCTCATCCAGGGCTCTCTGGAGCCTCTGTGCTGCCTCCTCCCTCACGGCCAGCCTGCAGGGGAGACAAAGCAGGCCGTCAGCCTTCCACCCTCCACAGCCTGGAGAAGCTCCAGGCGTCGTTTGGTCCCAATATTCACTTACACTTTAGGCACATTCACAGAGAAGCAGGCAGACTTATGGCTTGTTTGCCACATTAACTTGGCCAAAATTATGCAAATATTTTAAAATTATTATCCCTTGCAGGCTCAGTATGTTGCAAGAGGTGAATATTTATAGAGAACCAAGACAGACATTTTTTCCCACTGAATTTAAACTCTTTGGATTTTGCCATTTAGCAAACATTTTTATAGCTCTATAATTGGACAGCTAGCAACCAAAAACTGTGTAACAAACTACCCACTCATTGCTCAGAATTGATGTGTTGTTTTATATGCAATCCTGCTTCATGTTCCAGTCGCAACCAGTAGGAACATTCACTTTGCATGACAATCTCAGGAACATGTTGTGATTTTTCGCAAAGCATCAAGCTCAAGCTCAGACGCTCTTCTGACAAACTACCCCCTCGCTCACAAACCTAGCCTATCTGAACCCCACCCAGCATTTCCTTCCCCAAACGGTGAAGTCTGCTGCGTTCCTGTCCCAGCTGCCCTCCCGCAAAAATCTGAATGTTTTTCGCGCAGCCCTGTCTCAGTAGGCCCTTCCCGCCTCAGTGCTTCCGGCCTACACACCTGGCTAAGCCACGACCGCCTGGACACCAGCGCTCCCCCGAGACAGCGGCGCCAGCTGCACTCCACCCATAATCCCTCTAAAGCTTACGCCAAAACAGGTAACGTAAAGGGGGGGGGGGGGGGTTGGAAACCCGTGTTTGGTTCTGAATGGGTCAGGCAGAATGCACTCACAGCTTCTGGAGCTCCAGGAGCTGAGCGCTGGAGCTGCTCTCCTCAGCCTCCCGGTCCCGGCTCCGCTCCGCCTCCGTCCTCAGGGCCTCCAGCTGCTGCTCCAGAGCCTGTGGGGGCAGCAGGAAGGGGAGCGCCATGTTCAGGGATAATCAGTGCGAGACAGACTGTCAGCTTATACAGACACCAGGATCTCACACACTCGCACACACACACACGTGCACACGCACGCACCCACATACACACACTCTCTCTATCTCACACACATTCACACACACACACACAGCCACACACACATGAAAGAGAGAAAGGGAAAATAAAAACAGAATAATCTATTGATTTTTGAAGTGGGTTGCACAAGTAACCTGGGTCTCAATTCCAAGTGGGTGCAGGGCTATAAAAACAGCACCAAACAGCATCCATCACACCAGGAAATGAGTTCACCTGCCATTTTAAAATCAGAAGAGGTAATCTGATTCTTCGGTTGCAGAGTCCACAGAGTACCTCTCAGAACTTCACGAGTGGAGCGCTTTTCATTTAACAAGGCCGATATGGATGAAGCTGAGAGCAGCCAAAGCACCCACAGGCACTCAGAGATGTAACACATACTCCCACTGACACACACAGTACCACAGCCACTCACGCTAGGTATGTCAGTTACTGCCTAACTCTTAACTGTGTTCACCAGAGGAACAAAACTATACATACAGAACTGTACTGAACACCTCTTAAGAGTTGTATGCAAACCAACCCTGCTGAAAATTCCAAATTAAACCATCCGTAGATGTTCACCAGCTGACCAGCCTATATAGTCAGCTAGTCTACTAGTTTGACCCAGATTACTCTACCGGTTTGACCAGCTTTGTCCAGCTAGAGACCAGCTTGGACCAGCCACAGACCAGCTAGAAGTGTCGAAAATGCAGCTTAAACCATCTTAAACCAGCAGAAGACAAACACACTCGTTCACACAGACACAGACCTCAATGGCGACCTCCTTGCTGGACACATTCTCCAGCTCAGCCTGCAGCTTCTCCTCCATCGCTTTCATACTCTCATCTTTTTCCTGGATCCTGCAGGGAGAGAAGAAGACAACTTCACATCAGCCTCCAGTATCCCACAATACACACTGCTGCCAGAAGCACCAGCCAGTCACATGGGCCTCTCACTTCCCTGCACCTTCCGCTAAGCAGGACGAAAGACAACAGGATGGTGCGGTTCATTTTCCCACGCCACTAAAAAAATTCATATTTTTTTCTACCTAAATATAAGCTCCGTGATTGGTCCAGTGATAACGCACAACTCATTATAACCTGAGCGTGACTGGTCGTGATTGGTCTGGTGATTACGTACACCTCCTCACGACAGGAGCACGACAGGTTTCAGAGCAGCGACCGTACCCTCCCACCCCACGGCCGAGACGGCAGAAACCCCGCAGGCGCAGCTGCACTCCTCAGAGAGAGCTTCCTCAGGTGAACCAGCGCACCGCGTTCCTGTTCACAGCGCAGCGCGCGGGCGCGCTCACGTTAGCGCTCTCACACGCGGCTGATTGTGACGAACCTCATTACAATCAGCTGCTGCTTATGGAAGTGCTAATATGAGCGTAGCCGCACGCTGCGCTGTCAACAGCAATGCAATGCGCTTGTTCACCTGAGGTGAACACATTCATGCACACGTAAGCTACAAGAACAATGCAGATGACGCAGAGGCCGACCCCATAACACGGCCTCCAGCACATGCTTCAACTCCGTAGTGTGAATGTACTTTGAACAATTCTTTAAACAATAAAATAAAACACACCTAGTGAAATGAGAAAACCAAGACGTGACTCTAAGAACTATGGCCACTGCTAATCTGTACATGACATCTTACCAGGCTCGTTGGCCTAAACCGGTCGGGCACGGTCAGCGTACAAAAATCTATTCAGGTGAAATAACTGTGCCAGTGTTGCATCACCGTCCTCACGCCTCATAACACGTGGCCCTCCGTGATGAATTCCAGGCTCATGAATTTTGAATGTTATAACGGAGCGTTTAAGTGCCTTTTTTTAAATGGGTCGCTAATGAAATAGCAGACAGCGATGGCACGGGCAGGCTGATGCTGATGAACCCAGTTGATGGATGTGTTTAAATACCTCTGAAACCAAGCGTCTAAAACTGGTTTCATTAATTAATCTGACTGCTTAAAAGGCCAAGCGGCTTATTTAAGCAGGTGACGAGGAAACTGAAAACCTGTCACCTAAGGGTGGGAATCTAAAAAGATTCCCAGTCAAATTCAAAATTAACTGCATATCGTATTTTAAGGAAATGCAAAACAGTTATGGGAAATGGCTTTCTGTCCCATTCGATTCTAACGGCAAAGCCATTTATTAACAAAAATACACAAAGATGCACAAAGAAAGCACAATTCCAGAAAATGTGAGGACTGGCAAGTAAAATGATTGCTGCTGCAGATCATATGAAAACATTTTTTGTGTGGCGGAGTGAGACTAACGGGTACGGATACCCAAGCCGATTTCTACTACTCCGACTGCTCAGACTCCCTACTGACACTACAAAGGAAATCCCTACTGACACACAAGATTGCACAGAGCTATAATTACCCCGCGGCATATTTCTCTGAGCCCGAATCGGACTGTGGTGAACTGGCCACTGTTTCAGACACACAGGGCTGACTGTCCCCCATTCTGAATTTGCACATTAAGTCCAGGTCGTCGTCGTCGGTGGTAGCGTAGGAGTCCTCGTGATGCACACCCTCGCCCTCGCCCTCGCTCCAGTCCTCGGCCTCCCCGCCCGAGGCCGCCTGCCTGTGGCCCCTGGCGCGATGTCATGCACACATTAGCCGCCGCTAAAGCTAGGCAAGCCATTCCACACCCCAGCGCAGAGAAGAAAAAAAAAAACACAGGAGGAACTCCAAATCCCAAACCCCAGCCCACGTTCTCCGTTGACAGTTGGCCGGTGACACTTACGTTCTCTGCAGCTCTTCCACCTTTGGATCGGACGACGGCTGGGGAAAGATAAGAGAGAGAGAGAGAGAGAGAGCTGTGAAGGAGCTGAAACCTCAAACTCGGTGGCGTGCGCTTCACTGGCACTGCCTCAGACAGGCTAGTGCAGTAATGCGGAGGCCTGTACCTGCTGTGCTGCCTGCTGCTGCAGACTCTCCAGCTCCTCTCTCAACGAGTCCTTCTCTTTCCTCAGAGCCTAGCGGACGAGACAGACAGCACAGTCAGGACCAAGAGGCTCCGAGAGGCTCTTCAGTTTGATTCTCCCAGGATGCCACTCAGGCAGCGGAGATGCTTCCCACAGTTAAACACAGTTGGTGTGGAGCTGGAAGGTAACAATCTCAGCCCTCTCAGACACTTCAGTGAAGTTGAACACCTCCACGTAAATCAGGCACCCTTAAACCACGCCCTAACCCTAACCCCGCCCCCCCCCCCAGGGCTCCTCACCTTCAGCTCCTCCTCCTTATTGGCCATTTCGATGAGCCCCGTCTCCAGCAGCGTCTCCACCATCTTTATCTTGTCGTCTTTATCGTGCACGCTGCGGGGGGAACGGCAAACGAAAGGAACGCGCTCAAACACACGGTCACTACCCGACCGGGGGAAACACCATCCACCCCTCCCCCGCCCTTCTCCAGCGCGAGCGTCCGCAGAGCAGCCCAACTCAGAGGCCTTTCGCACGGCCAGGCACGGGCCGATTTACGGAAACAGCGGAGGTCGCGACCTTCCGAAAAATGGCCGAGAGGGTAGCGGAGAGCGGCGGCTTCCTGTGGCCGGGGCGGCTTTCGCGAAACGCCAAGGGCACGAACGGGCGAGACCCACCTCCTCTGGAACTGGTCCAGGGCCAGCTGCGAGTCCTGATTCAGTTCAGCCTGGAGAAGGGAGGGAGAGAGACAGAGAGAGAAGTTGATGAAAAGAGGAAGACGAAGAGGGCAAACGGAGAAGATAGCGGGGTGGATGAAGGTCGGGAGGAAAGGAGGGGGGAGGGAGAAGTGTTAAATAAAAAGGACATTTTTTTAGCGGTTGGTAATAACGCGTTGGTCGCAGTGTGAGGCAGACAGAGTGAGGTGCGACTGGTGTCAGGGTCCTGACCTGTTCAGAAATCTGAGCCTGCAGATTCTGGACTTCGGCCTTCAGCGACAGGTTGTCTGTGTGCATGGCCTGTGGAGGATGAACAGAGCTCTGATCCCACCAGAAACACAGATTCATCACCGTCACACACTGAGAACCCGTATCCAGTCCTGATTGGCTGATATTTCCTCTTTCTCTGTAAGGGCTGACTCATTGGTTATGTCCCTGGAAAGTGAACTGGCCCTCAGTAACTGACCAAATCCTGCAGTAACCATGTTTAACCACTAGAGGTATTCAAAAACAAATGAGTACAGTTCAAAAATAAAAAAAATAAAAAAAACTCTTTCACAAAAAATAGATCAGAAAATCTGCAGTAGTAGTCATTTCAGGTAAATAGGTTTTTGTTTTTAGTATAAATCGCACACTTGACGGGAAGCTCCTGAGATGTATGTGGTCAGAAAGCAGAAGTCCTGAGAGCGCATGCTTAGAGTCGTACCTGCATGTTAATCTCCCGATTGGCCACGCTGCTCCTCTCCGCGTTCAGAGAGTCCTCCAGACTCTTCCGCTGGAGCTCCTTTTCAGCCAGCCTGACATGTACACACAAACAGACACACACACAAGCACACACAGACACACACACACACACACACAAGCACACAGACACAAACAAACACACAGACACAAACCAATACACACACACACACAGAGACACACAGAGACACACAGAGACACACAGAGACACACACACACAGACACCCACGCACACACACAGTCACCACACAAATACAAAGTAGGTCCAGTAAGTCTCGCAGCAATCAAGGCAAGAGGCTTTAAATAAAATCTGGGCTGATTGGGGGGGTTTTTTGTTGAGTTTTAGTATTCGGTTGGACCGCAGAATTGATGAGGCTTAATTTCAGTCAGCGAAAGGGATCAATGCAGTAATGAGCCTCCTTGTCACTCACAGTTTCTGCAGCTCCTCAAAGTGGGATACGGTGGTCGTCTGGCAGAAGGAGAGAGAGAGAGAGAGAGAGAGAGAGAGAGAGGAAAATGATGTCATGGCGTTCATCCCCACACTCACCCGGAGACGGCGTGCCAACACACCGTCCCCACACGGCGGAAACAGATCCACCTGACGCCAGTCAGTGATCATGTGACGGGCCGCACCTGAGAAGAGAGCTGGGCCTGCAGGTTTTCTATCTGCACCTTCAGACCTTGGTTCTCTGCCAGAAGGTCCTGGAAAACAACATGCGTTTCATCAGAGGCCAGTTTCCACAAACACACAGGGCAGCATGCAGTTAAAAGAGCCCTCAAACCTGAAGTGTCAGTACTGCAGAAACGCTCTTTTCACACATTTGCCTATGTGCATAGAGCACTGCCCATTGAACTGAACTGAACTGAACTGCAAACAAATTTGAGCTTCATTTTCTGGCCCAACTGCCTTCCTTGTCCTCCTACTAAGGGTTTGTTGAACTTCAGCCAGTTCTTCAGCAACGGTGCGTGTCTCCATTGATACTATGATGTTTATTTTTGGCCAGTGTTAATTCAGCCACTTCACGATGGCATTATGGCGTGACAGCATATTTATTATGGCACTGCTGAAGATAATCCCATTTTGTGTTAACTGTTTTTTCAGTACTATTGCTCTACTAGTATTTTGTTAGCTGCTTTGAACAAGGGAGCTTGATAAATGAATAAATATAATGTAAAAAGTAACAGAAGGACCACTCATCTTCACACACACGCCATTTACTAAAATTCGCTCCGACCGCATTGGGACCGCGTACCTGCAGCTGCTGCGAGTCGTCGGGCCGGCTGTGCTGGGACGCCTTCAGCAGCTCCATCACCTGGTGCTCCAGCTGCTCCTTGGACACCATGGTGTCGGTCAGGCTGCTGTGCAGGGTCTGGATCTCCTTGTTCTTGTTGCTCATGTCCGACTCCACACCCAGGAGCTGGGTCTGCAGCTCTGAGGCCAGAGAGGGGGCGAAAGGTTGGTCAGGGAAGCCCCATCTAACTTGCCCGCTTCTGTGCCCTGACACCACTGTGTGGCGTGACCCCTGTTCTCTGACGTGTTCTCATCAAGAACAAACCAGCGTGTGACACTGGATGCTCTGCAACCTTTACAAATAGTCTTTTTGTTATTTTGTCTTTTGCCTCGGGTATTTGTTTGTTTCGCTATGGTTCAAATGCTGAACTCTGAACTGAAATGGTTACCCAGCTAACACAAAATGTTCTCAGTGCTGCTGAAATGTTTCGTCAATGTTGTAACCTTGTCACTACATGGCAGCAGCAGTGCGAGAACGTTCTGTGTTAGCGGTGAATGAGCCGTTTCGGCTGTTGGTAGAACTCCGTGATTAGGTTCATGTGTCATAAATATGTCATCAGGATTTATACAAGCCCCTATGTGCTAATATGTTAAATATCCACCACACTGCAGTCTGCTGTGGATCTTAGATAAATGTGAACAATGTTTTTTTTTGGAGATTGGGGCCCTTAGCTAGAGGGTAGTTACTTCAGGGCTGTTCATATATAGAAGCCTTGGTAATGCCCCTTTAAGAGCAAAGTCCATGCAGTCATTGTTAAAGACAGCAAGTCTGGCCAAGTTTTACATTTCAAGACATTCAGGCAGACTGTATGAATTTTACAACCCCACGATACCTAACGTACACACTGAATTCTGTTGACTATATGGCGGTCAAATCACGTGGTAACATTTTTCAAAATGCAGGACTTGGCAGTAGCCAAATTGACTGTTTAAACCATTTTGATTTTACAAAAAATGAATTCAAAAAATAATCTTTTTTTTTTTAATTGTATGGCAATGAGGAAACTAAATTCATTTTGTTTCTGTCAAAGGATTTGACTCATTTTACTCTCTTACATGGATGAATGAGCCATATTGGCAAAAGGACTGAAAAGGTTTCAGGCTGAAATGACTGGAGTTGCACAGCTCTAATAGCCTTGATCAAGGTCTTTAGCCTGGCACAGTTCAGGAAGTATCCACCCATATGAATGGACTGCATATAATAAGGAAATGTAACAAACTCAATTTCTGTATAAGCATTCTTTTACCCTGGACAAGATGAACAATCCAGTTAGATTTTAGTAAAGGCTGGATTTTTACCTTAGACAAAACACAAATGATAAGACAGCAATAAAGGGAAGATAAGGCTGATTAAGTAGGTTATTTCTGAACAAAGGGCACTGAGAATGGTGTGTGTGCGTGACGTGCGTGATGTGCGTGTGTGTGCGTGTGTGTGTGCGTGTGTGTGCAGCGTTGGTTCACCTTGTTTGGCAGCCTGGAGTTTCTCCCTCTCAGCGTTGACATTGTGCAGGTAGTTCTGCAGCTCCTCCCACCGCCGCTTGGCATCCTGCAGCTGAGCCTGGCCACACAACACAGAGTACTGTACCAAACTGCCCTATACCAGCACAGAGAGTACTGTAACAAACTGCCCTATACCAACACAGAGAGTACTGTAACAAACGACCCTATACCAACACAGAGAGTACTGTAACAAACTTCCCTATACCAACACAGAGAGTACTGTAACAAACGACCCTATACCAACACAGAGAGTACTGTAACAAACTGCCCTATACCAACACAGAGAGTACTGTAACAAACTGCCCTATACCAACACAGAGAGTACTGTAACAAACTGCCCCATACCAACACAGAGAGTACTGTAACAAACTTCCCTATACCAACATAGAGAGTACTGTAACAAACTGCCCTATACCAGCACAGAGAATACTGTAACAAACGACCCTATACCAACATAGAGAATACTGTAACAAACTGCCCTATACCAACACAGAGAGTACTGTAACAAACTGCCCTATACCAGCACAGAGAGTACTGTAACAAACTGCCCTATACCAGCACAGAGAGTACTGTAACAAACTGCCCTATACCAGCACAGAGAGTACTATAACAAACTGCCCTATACCAGCACAGAGAGTACTGTAACAAACTGCCCTATACCAACACAGAGAGTACTGTAACAAACTGCCCTATACCAGCACAGAGAGTACTGTAACAAACTGCCCTATACCAACACACAGAGTACTGTAACAAACTGCCCTATACCAGCACAGAGAGTACTGTAACAAACTGTCCTATACCAGCACAGAGAGTACTGCAACAAACTGCCCTATACCAGCACAGAGAGTACTGTAACAAACTGCCCTATACCAGCACAGAGAGTACTGTAACAAACTTCCCTATACCAGCACAGAGAGTACTGTAACAAACTGCCCTATACCAGCACAGAGAGTACTGTAACAAACTGCCCTATACCAGCACAGAGAGTACTGTAACAAACTGCCCTATACCAGCACAGAGAGTACTGTAACAAACGGCCATATACCAACACAGAGAGTACTGCAACAAACTGCCCTATACCAGCACAGAGAGTACTGTAACAAACGGCCATATACCAACACAGAGAGTACTGCAACAAACTGCCCTATACCAGCACATAAAGGAATTTCTAAGCTATCCACAAACATGCTCTGTGTCATTTGATGCAAATAGTGAGGTGGGGTAAAGCAAGTGAACGGAAATCTTTACAAGCACAGTGTAAGCTGCCCTGCTTCCTCTCACATTATACATGACCTCTGAACTCCGGACTACGCTGGCCCTCCCTACACACTAGCAGTGTTGCCTCTGCTAGTGTGTAGGGAGGGCCAGTCACTGTGACCTCACTTCCTGTCTGAACAGGCTGCTCTTTGAATGGCCGGACGCCCTGCCCCTTCCCCTGATACCTCCAGCTGCGAGACGTTCTGCTTGTAGTTCACCTCCAGCGTCTTCCTCTGCAGCTCCTCCTGCTGCAGCTTGCCATTGTTCTCCGCCAGCTCTTTCATCATCCCGGCGTACTCCGAGCGCAGCTTATTCAGCTCCGCCGACTGCCTGCGTCACAGCCGCCACATGGAGAGACGGCAACGTCACCACGGCGCACGGCATGCACGCACGCACGCACGCACGCACGCACGCACGCACGCACGCACGCGCGGGGAAACAAGCGCACACAAGTGTAGATGCGACATGTGAAGAGAAGTCCGAGGTGAGATTTGAACCCGGGCCTCTCACTCGCCCAAAGGTTTCTGAAGACAAACCCGCTGCCAGTCAGCTAAAGGCAAAATCGCCCCTAGCCGAGGGCAACGTTGTTATTTATTTTTTTTATTTATTTGAGGGTTGCGTTGCCGGAGAGTGTTGTCACGGTAACCTGCTACAAGGCCTTCGCTTTTCCGCGCCTCACCGCACTTCACTAGCTAACTTGCTGAGCTATGCGGGCACACACAGACGCACACACACACACACACACACACACTTGCACGTACACACTCGCCCGCACGTACACACGCCACGTACACGCCCAAACGAGCATACACACCCACGCAAGAGACACAATCATCTTCAGTCCTTTGGTACTGCTATGATACTAGAGTAGTACCACAGCATCGTAGCATTATAATTTATCTTAAAGAATTAAATGTTTGAACTCTTTGCCCCTAGAAAGAAAATTCCGTAAGGACTGGGATTAGTTCAGGCTTGAAGTTCCTAATTTATGAATGTATGCCACACCCATGAATGGTGATATAAATCCTAGGCGCTTTCCCTGAATATAAAGAGGCTTAATCTTTCACCATGCCAACTGCTGATAAGAATGCGTGATGCTCTTTAAGGTTCCGTTTCACCATTTTCTTTTATCTCTGCTGCGCATAAATGTAGGGAACATTTTGCAGCACGCATTTTAGTTTTGGAAAAATAAAATGGTGGCATAAAATATTTCTGGTTCAAAGAGAAGGACTTCTGTTCACGACAGCTGGTGTGAGAACTCAGGCCTTTGGCTAGTCAGGTGAAGCTGAAGTGCAAAGCTTATTGGGTGAGAGAAGGGTTTGTGGGTCAGTGGGAGGTAACAGGTTAGCTTGTGGGCCAATGGGAGGTCAGAACTGAAAATATGAGTCAAAGAGAGGATGGTTTGTGAGTCAATGGGAGGTGAAAGGTGGGCTTTCACATCAGTAAGTGGGCTTGTGTGCCAATGCGATGTGATAGGCATGCTTGTGTGCCAATGAGAGGTGATAGGCATGCTTGTAGGCCAATGATAAGAGAAAGGAGGGCTTGTGGGCGTATAGCAGGTCAGAAGTTTGCTGCACTCACTTGCTCTCCATCTGGTTGGAGGCGGTGCTGACGGCGTCTCTCAGGATGCCGTTCTCCTGCTGCAGGCGGCCGATCTGCCCTTCCAGCTGCTCCCTCATCTGCTGGAACTGCACGGGACAGAGAGGAGATTTATGAGCCCTTTTCACAGGGGGGAGTTAAAAATCTGCACCCCTCACACCTCTCACACTCCAGTCTTCATACAACAGGGAAATTAGGCAGAGGTTCACTTCCTAACCAAGAGGTTGCAGGTTCAAAACCCTGTTAGGGCATTAGTGATGTGCCTTGGTACAAAGTACTGGATCCAGACTGTCTCAATGAATATCAAAAGGCTATGGAAGAAATTAAAATGATAAAAATGACTAAGAAATTTTCAATACACCAATACACCAGACACGATCAGTAAAGCGTAGAAAAGTATTTGAATCCAAAACAAATACGTATTTGACCCAGGTCTGTTAAGTTGTCAGTGTCTGTATGGCTGAAGAGCATTTCCTGCCCCATGCGCACCTTCATCTGCATGCCCTGAGCCTCCTGGTAGTTTCCCTGGGCCTTGGCCTGCATGACGCCCAGCTCCTTCTCCATGGCCCCCCGCTGCTCCCGCAGCATGGCCTCCGCACGGCCTGTCTTCTGCTTCTCCACCTGCAGCTCCTGAGAGGGAGGGAGCAAGAGAGGGGGAGAGAGAGAGAGATGGGACTCAGAGGAAGTCTACCCATTCAGAGGCTATAGTCGCCTACACACTGGCCAGCCATATTTAAAAGCATCCAAACTATAACTATCACAACAAGAGAGGTTCTGTCAAAGCGATTGCCCGAGAATGGGTGTAATACATTTCACATGCCACGACATTGGCCACAGTTCAGCCACCAGCATCGGTAATTCCGGGATGAGAAATGAACCAGGTTGACTGAGACTTGGCAACGGACGAAAGCCATCAATTTATTATTTCACTGGGGAGCTCGGTCTCAAAACTCACAAGGCAACAGAACGCCATGATCGTGTACGCGCGGTCGCATTGAGACACAGATGAAGAGGCACAAGAGCGTAAGAAGCACTCAAAACTAGCTCTGCAGACATACCGCTGACAGCCCACTGTTCCATAGACTGCAAGCTGACCTTAACAAGTCTCCCAAAGCAGATCCCCATTCATGCATGGGAACCGTCAGGCTGTGGTTACAGCTTCTGCAGTAATGCACCGCCCCAGAACGGGAATGAAACTCAACGGGCCATGGCGACAGGCACGGGGGGGGGGGGGGGGGGGGGGTAGTCCTCAGGTTTCGTACTGGTAACACATCTGGGTGAGGGGCACAGTACACATCTGATCTGAGAGCCTCTCGGGGTCCTGATTAACGCTCGTGCAGAAGCCTCGGTGCGGCAGGCTGTAGAAATGCGAGCTTGCGGCAGGCGGACTCCGCTAACGAGCTCCAGCGAGCCACAGACCCCTCTGCTCTCTGCACCCAAGCAGCACAGCAGTTCAAACGCTCTGATTTCGTTTCTGGCTTAGAATGTCATTACTGTGGGGGGGGGAGTATATTTGTCATTCAGGCCCTCCCACTCTTGACATGAGAGGGCGTGGCTTAGTCTCAGCCTCCTCCAGCCCACCACTCTTAAAAAAACGCCGAGGGCGAGAGCGCTGCCCCTCTGTTCTCTCGGCTCTTTTGAGCGACGTGAGAATTCTCCCAGTCGCGCCCCCCCCCCCCCCCCTCTCTGCATTCCTCTGTGTGTGTGAACCCTCCGAGGGGGAATGTTTTCCTCACTCTCCCAGGGCGACGCCCCAGGACCGGTACCAACCCCCAGCCGCCCCGGCCCGACACGCTCAGCCGGCCCCGCCTCGTTACCCGCCTGCGGGACACGCCCACTCCGCTCCCACCGCTCGGGTGCGTGCGTGCGTGGCACCCGCAGCCGGCCCCTCTGTGTAAACGTTATCCGGGTTCAGAGCGCTGGGTTATCGCCGGGCGCGGCTGCTGAGGGAGGCCGTGCCGCGTAAGGACCCCGGAGGGAACAGGGCTCCCTCTCTCGCCCAATCGCGTCGCGGCGCGGAGAGAGATCAAAGAATGGCAGCGGCCTCGGGCGGCTGTCCTTACCTGTCCGCCGTCTGTCAGGTTGCTAACGTTACGTAACGTGGGAGGGGAGCGCCTCCCGTCTCCGGGGTAAAGTTAACGTCACGGTAGGGCGCGTTTTGAGATTTTTAAGATTACGGGTGAGAGCGCACCCCCGAGCCACCTGGAAAAACCAACAAAGGATACAGGCAGAGAAGCCGTTTTAAAGCGGAAGACGAAGGGCTTCTCTCTAAACCTACGTGACTCCGGTACGTACCGATTACGTTATAAGACGCATAACGCAGCACGGTGAACAAATTAAATTGCCCGCGAATTTTCAAGGCAAAATTTTAAACGCGTCTCATCTCCGCGCCCGTGTTGAAATTGAAACTGGAAGGTCAAACCGGATGGAACCCGATGTAATTCATCCAAGGCGACGAGTTTAAATTCGCCTGCAAGACGTGCAGCCGCACGCGTCGCGCCTCTCAGCTTCCCGAAGTCTGTTAATCTGCACGCGAGGACACGTGGGAGATCTCCGCAGAAGTCGCGACGCGGCTTTCCGCGGCAGACGGGCGCTAATTGCGGCGATGTCATCGCTTCTGCCCGCCCGACTCGATAATAACAAAGTTCAAATTGGCTCGTTACTTGGGTCGCTGACATAATAGCTGACGGGCTACGCCGGAGTGGCATCTGCTTAGCGATTAGCATTTTAATGCGATGAAGTGTTTGTGAAATGAGAGGGATAGGGAAAGGCGTGGGAGTCGTTCTTTGCGGAAGAGTAGCGGGCTATGTGCGCCTGCCACTCTCACCGTGAGAGTCTGAGACCAGAACAAAAACAGACTGACGGGACGAGAGAGCGTGCGAAAATCCTGCTGCGAGTCCTGGACGCATCACAAGCCTGTGTGCACGGTCATCGGCACCTCACTCATGAGGCTGTCAAATGCTATTAGACCTTTTTTTTTAACCCTCTGAAGAGTGGTTTTTTTGGAATGTCTAAGTCAGTGTTCTAGAACTCCACTGCTTCTAATGACCAGTTGTGATTGTGACATCATCATTAGAATGTTCAGGTCAGAACATTCCGATCACTGACGATCTTGCACGTTAAAGGGTTCAAAGAAAAGGCAGAACACCCAATTTGTTTTTATAAATAAAGATCAAAGCGTTCGACACGAGGAGCAGCAGTAGATGACTGGGCTCGGTTCAACTCTGCCCTGAAAAGGCAGAACGCCAGCGGCTGACTCCGCGATGCCAGGGCACAGGGCCCGCCCTGCAGCGATGCGGCTGAGCGCGAGCGCGTTTCACTGAGCACGGGTTTGGAGCGTGCCACGCCCGTGCCCTCCCCCCCCGTGCGAGTCTGTGGCCCGTGGGGGGGCCGTACCTGGCTCAGCTGCTTGACCTTCTCCTTGGCGATGGACGCCTCCTCCTGCAGGGTGGTGAGGAGCCGCTCCCTCTCCTGCAGCTGCTGGGCTGACGGCTCTGACTTGGAGGCGGACTGGGAGGGAGGGGGGGAGAGAGAGAGCAGAGTAAACAGGGCTGGTCTGACACACGCACGGGGGGGGGGGGGGGGTATGGCAGGGCATTAGAGACAGGATATGAGTCACGTTACTGATAGGGAGTCAGGAGTGTTGTGGGGTTGGATACGGTGAACAAACAGGAGGGAACGCTGGGGAACAGAACACCACTGCCTGCTATTCCTTCACCTGCACACTTACTGTGAGATGCACTGCACTTCCACACGTCCCCTCTGATACACCCTGTCCCCACACTCTCCCTCCCTCCGCTACTCTGACACACATCCCCCGCCCCCCCCGGCTCCGTGCCCTCACCCTGTGCCAGGCCTCCAGGGCGGAGGGGCTCTTCTCCCTCAGCACCGCGGCCACGCTCACCGCCTCCTCCTCAGACAGCGCCAGGCTGCGCAGCCCAGCCAGGAAGTCCTTCAGCTTCACCTCCGCGTTCTCTGCACACAGACACGGGGGGGAGAGAGGGTCACTCCGGCCCGCGACAGCACCGCCTGAGCGACTGGCCGCGGGGGGGAGAGAGGGTCACTCCGGCCCGCGACAGCGCTGCCCGAGCGACCGGCCGCGGGGGGGGGGGGGGGACGCTACCTCTGTCCGTCTCGTTCTTCATCTTCTTGCCGCCGGCCTTCATGGGCGCGTCCTTCTGGAGGTCGCTTTCCAACAGGGGGGCGCCGACAGCCTGGATTGGGGGCTCCTCCATCGGGACTGTGGGAAGATGCACGGAGTCCGTAAACACCCCATAAACGTTCAAACACCGAGCAACTCAGAAACGACCCACTCTGAAGCACAGCAAACAGAACGCACCCACCCTGAAGCACAGCAAACAGGACGCACCCGCCCGGCCTCACCCTCCCTCAAACACTTCCCAACCCTCACACACAGAGTGAAAAGGGGTGACATCAAGACATTTAAACTCTATATAGGTCATGCCGTTACGTGCTTAGACTGTGTGTACTTTTACAATAACACACCTCCCTTATCATTTATCACATGACACAAATGGGCACTACTGTACTACTGTGCCTGTAGCTCACACAAACTTACACACAGAGTAACTATTATACACCCGTGTAGAACAGCCTCAGCCTCAGCTATTGTATGAAGTACATCTCGCTGTTTTATTCGTACCCGGCTCGGTCTTCTGCTTCTTGGCCGCGTTCTTCTTCTTGCTGCTGGTGGTGGTGGTGGTGGGAGGGGGGGCGGGAGCGCCGTCCTGCACTTTGGTATCCACGGTGACCGGGGCGTCCTTTTTGACTGGCGCGGGGGCCTGGTCCGCTCTGATCTCCGGCTGGGGCTCTTCTAAAAACGCAAGAGGGGGTCGTGAGCGGGAGCCTGACACACCGAAACGCAGCGCCCGCGAGCCACGGGCGGGCAGACGACCGGTCACCGACTCTCCCGCTGCTGTGGATGAGGACGCCGTTCGCCTTCACGCTCATAGGGGAAGGGGCTAGGACACAAGCCACGAACACAACTGGCTTGTGTCCTAGCCCCCACGGGTCTGTTTTACCATTAAATCACATCCCAAAAGGTGGATGTGGGCAAACTTTAGGACCTATATCACATTGTATGATCACAGCCCTGCGCACACCTTCTTGTGAAGAGAAACTGACCCTTGACCATTCTGCAATCAAAACATCCTATTTTCATTTTCCTATTGAAACATAACAACCCACTTATGGTCATGGTCAATCAGCTGGCTATTATGAAGCGCTCGCGTTTGAAACAACTTCCATTGAGCTTAACTGGATAGTTAACAAAAGACTATACAGAATTGGACAGCGAAGTGGAAATGATGTGGCTTATACACTCAAATGAGACCCTTATCATAAGGAGATCAGGAATGGCACGTTTCCCCACGTACTCCCAGGCGTAGTCCATGCACAGAGGCGGTAGCCTTCAGCACTGGATTAGCTTACGTGAGCAAAGTGCATCACTGGCTGAGAGCAGGCCATTCTGAGGCTGTTCAGGGTAGACTGATACTCATTGAGCCGCCAGAGCATTTTTCTCTCAACTATTAAGACACTTACGATTTTCACATCGTTTTTCACATCTAGTTTATAATTCGATGAGCTCAAGAAAAATGTGCACTTTGCTTAATATTCAACAGCGTATATTTATGTTCTTATCCTCTCCAATTCATTACATTATCATTCAGCGGTGATAGCAGGGATTCAGTCTAACGGTGTGTGGGCTCCCCGTGCAATGCATTATGGGATCGATGAGCGATATTCCCAGCGTGCGGCTGCTGCTGCTGCGGCGTCAGCTGCTTTATTCGCGTTCTGACTGCGCTTCCTGAGAAGGAGCCGATTGGTTTAGATTTACGGCCCGGACGCTAACGAGGCTGACGTGTAAGAGGCCGTCTGCAGAGCCCGGGGGCATCCTCACCCGTCTCCACCTTCTGCTTCTTCTGAGAGCCCTTCTTCTTGCCGGCGGGCTCCGGGGGGGGCGGGCTGGGCTGCTTGGTGACGGGCAGCGGGGCCTCGCTCTTGCGGGCGGCGGGCTTGGAGCCGTTGACCTCGCGGGCGGCGACGGGCTCCTCGGACTGAGGGGGCGGGGCCGCGGCGGCCAGGGCCCGGGCGGCGGCGGCCTGCTGCTTCCTCTCCTTCTTCTTCCTCTCCCGCAGGCCGACGGTCGGCTCGGGGGCGGGGGCCGGCGCCGGGGCGGGGGCCGGGGGCGGGGGCTCCGGGGCGGGCTCCTCCTCCTCGAGGGCGGAGCCGGCCGCCGCGTCCGTCAGGTCGAACTCCCTCGGGTCCTCCTCGGACTCGCCCCCTCCGCCGCCGCCACCCCCTCCTCCTCCTCCGCCTCCTCCTCCTCCGCTCTCCTTCTTCTTGCTCTTCTTCTTGTCGTTCTTCTTGCGGGTGTCGGGCTTGCCCGGCGGCAGCTTGAGGTCGCGCTTCTGCCGGGCCAGCACCTCGTCGTAGGAGGTCTCCTTCATGAAGAGCCAGAAGAACAGGAACATGAGGGCGATGAGCAGGGAGGGGGCCAGGATCAGCAGGTACTGGGAGTCGTACAGCTCCATCGCCATCCTGCAGGAGAGAGACAGGGCGGCGGGTCAGAGCCTCGCTCAGCACACCAGTACTGCAGCATTACACAGCATTACTGCCATTTGGCAGACACTCTCATTCTCGGCAACTTACAATTCATGCACAGGGAAAAGGCCGAGATGCATACATCACCAACATTCCAAGCAGCAAATAATGAAAGTCTAATGGCTGGGCCATAACACACCACCAATGGGTAATGCTTTGTCACTGGAATTAACATGAGGAAGAGAAGTAAGAGAGGGTTTTCTGGGGGGGGGGGGATATAGGGTAGATAAGAGATAAAGAGAAAAACATATTTTGGCAGAGATAAAAGGTTTGCAGAACTTTGGACTCGGGAAGCATAAAATGTGCGCTCTGTTCTCGCAGTGGACAGACGTCCAATTCCAAGGCACAAGCAAACCCCCCCCAGACCCAGCTCAAATACCAGCAGTGTGACACCCCAGCCTCCCCACTCATTTCACTGAGTACACGGACATTGGGGAAGACTTGGCCCACATGCTGAGAACTAGCTACTCTGAAACCCTACCCTCGCCGCAAAGGAGGGCAGGGGATAGTATGGAACGGCGCCAGTTTCAGCTTCGTTCTAATTCAGGGACATTCCTGGAGGGCCGGTGTGTACGCGGGTTTTTTGTTTCCACCAATTACCCTGGTTCAGTGACCCCCACAAAGCCGTGCGTACAAACACCAGCTCGCCGGCGGATCAGGCCGCAGCAGAACTGGGACACGAGAGTGGGACACACACAGTGGGACACAGGAAGACTTTTCAGCTGCCGTTAATTAGCTTGTCAATAAATTTAGCACAAATATCAGAATAAAAGTTTGAGTAAATGGACTAATTAAGGGTAGACGTTGGAATAAAGTGAAGGAACGTACAAGCCTAGTCCTCCTTTTCTGATTAGCCGGTGGTTCTGGTGAAGCCAGACATTACGCGGCGAAATTTGGAAGGAGAGCTGCACCCGTTTGCCCTCTGAGCTCACGACTGAGGCAAGCGGACCGCACTTGGCCCCGATCGACCCGGGGAATCGATTCCGTGGGATGAGGAGGGGGAACCCCTCACTCCCCAGAGCAAGCTCCACGGGGCTCCCAAAAAAAACTCAGCTTTTGCACATTCAGGATCTCAGCACGGACCGCAGGGTGTGTCACTGCACCAAGGCGTTTTGGCTGGACGGGGCACCCGCAGTGCATCCCCATCGATAACCACACCGCCTGGACCGCGACCGCTCCGATAATATCGTCGGGGTTGAACGGACGAGGACACCGGCAGCTCTAACCTCAGAGTGCAATTCAACAACCTCCAGAGCCCAGCCCTCCCCTCAGACCACATTAATCAATCTCAGACTCGTCCCACAGGCCCCCCGGGGGCTGCCGAGCCCGCCTTCACTACGAGGCAGAAACACGCCGGCTCCCGTTTCCCCGAGGGGGGGGGGGGGGGGAGGAGACGAAATTCTCCACGTCTCCCAGGGAACGAGCGCAGAGTCGGCGATTAAAAAGAGAAGAACCGGGCTACGCTCTTCCTTCATCTGGGCCCTTCAGTCTTACAAAGGCGCATTCCGTTTCAGATGAGTCCCAATGCTGTGCTTTTCTCCCCGCTCATTAATTAATGATACGCCGTGATGCGCTTGTATCACATACAGTTTCTTAAACAAGTATACCAAGGGAAGCGGCGGCCTGTGAGAAAATAAAAGCATTCCCAAAACAGTCACAGACGACCTACTGAATTGATGCGGGCTGTGCAAGACTGCAAGTGTGGACATTTTCTGTAAAAAAAGTGTAATTCAATTGCCACACAGTGTTTTCAGTAAAAATGTAATGTACAGCACAAATTTGAAGCAGAGCGAGTTTCATTCAATTTCTCTTTTTTTACTGCAGGAATACAGGCAATAGTTTAGGCTATGAAATTAAAATGCTAATTTACAGACTGATGTAAACAGGCATGTGTTCGGGATTACACGTCTATTGTAAATCCCTTACGTAGCCTCTTTCAGGCTGTTTTGTACATTAATCAGGGCTCCAGAGTGCTTCCCCTTCAGAAGCAGCTGCACCTGGAAACTGACGGGTGCTAAAAGGAAAAATAATTTACAAGCACGTGCACTAATTGAGATTTTTCAGCTTCGGAACACGTGCTCCTTGGAACAGAATGTTAGCGCGGAGCCCTGGTAACCGTGAGGACAAGCGCTAGTGCGTTCACCGTTGCAGCTCGACGGCATGCGCCTGCTGTTCCACTACGACGGAAAGAGCCGCGCGCGCTCCTGCCCGCCGCGAACGCATTTTCAATTCCGAACGCTTCCCACGTGCGGCTGACTCAGCAGATACACGTGTCAGTCACAGCAGGGGCGGAATGTAGCAGGTACCATTCACAAGGAGCTTCACACACAGGAGACCAACTGACACACAAAACATTCTTGGAAATAAAATTACCAAACGCGTGGGGGAAATAGCAAGGTCATACATTGAGAAACCTGCGTTTGCAGAGAGCAGAGAGCATTTAAAAAGTGCATTTTCCACATGCAGAATATGAACTCTCTTCTTCATTCAGCAGGTCAATAAGGTATGGCAGTCAGGAAGCTGGACCCAGAAGTCCAAGCGTCGCAGGTTCGAGCCTCAACCGCATCATTATGAGGGGAAGGCCCACGATGTGGGACACAGCCGTCCCAGGGTGACGTTTGTGCACCTGGCTGACGCACCGGACCCCCATCATTTCCGCTTGCGGCTATGTGTGTACATCAGCATACCCATTTGCCTTCCTCTATTTTTAAGAAATGAAAGGGTAAGTGAACAAATTTAGAGAAACCATCAGTGTTTATTAGCAACATAACAACGCCAGGGGCTGTTCAATGTTTATTTAGTCTCTCCTCATGCTAAGTGGACTAAGAAAGATCCCCTGGGACAGCACAGGGAGGTGAAATATACCAAGCAGGACACTAAAAGGCTCACTTGCCCATCTGTCAAGTCTCCAGTAATCTGCTCGATGAACAGGGGCCCCGAAAGAGAATGTCGCAGTAAATCTACCAAAGTGTCCCGTTGGGGTGGGTTCTACTGCATCTCCAACCTTCTACCTACGGGTCACAGCATGCCAGACTGAGTTCCCTGTACCCTGTCACCTACTTCACCACAGCAAGTGCCAGGAAACCCATCCAATTGGTTTAGAGGGGGCCTAGCACACACTGTTCCCAACACTGACGTGTTAAATTATGCATTGCTGCTTGGCTTGTGCAGTTCCAGCTCCAGTCTACACGAGGTCTAACCCAATAAGAAACCAGCACGAGGAACCACACAGAACAGGTTATCAACCTGTTCTTATGAATGTTACAGTTTAGTAGGTGCGGTCCACGTCATCTGGGTGCATCTGCAGGAGTCAGCTGGCACGTCATGTTTGCAAAGACAGCCCCGCCCCAGGAAAGCCACGTCTGATGTTGGGGGGAGGGGGGGGGGAGAATCCGCACGGAAACCGGGGGAGCCGGGCGCAGGACACGAACGCGGACGCGTAAGACCGACGGCGCCACGCTCCCGATCTCTCCCCCGCTGGCCCCTCCCACTCTCCCCGCGCTTCAGCGCTTTGATCCAATTACACTATCTGCTGAACACAGTAATCTGGGCTTGCCAACTGCCCTGCAGCTAAATACCTCCCATTCCTCCGTTGCACTCAGGACACCCCGCTCCGGACCGCCGGGCTGCAGGGGCCAGGGTGGCGTCCACGCTGGGGAGGGGGGGAGGGAGGGGGATAGACGCCCCCCCCGACCCGTCTGTGGGGGTTGGTTGGCTGCCGGTCACTGCTATTACACGCAGGGCCAAAAGAGCCCAGCAACAAGCTCCACCTCGAGGCATTAGAGCCAAAGTGTGACTCCCCGGGCTAACCTCTAGCGCTCCCAACCTGCACAGAAGGGGCTTTCCCTCCCTTATCAGAGAGCCTTTACCTCCCCCCACCTTTACCGCACCTAACAACCCCATGTGTGAAATAAGGTCTCTGCTAGGCTGGGCGCTACGTGCTAGCCTCTGGGAGAGCTAGCTCCCTGCAGGGATAGCATGCGCCTCTCCCGCTCGCTGCACACGCTCAGAGGGTGACATTCTAAACTAAATGCAGGAGGGCTTTGCAAGGGGCAAAAATACTTGCCGTAAATGTCAGCCGGCACCCGAGCTGCGGTTTTTTGCACTCGGCTGCGGGGAGTCAAAAATAGAGCGCCCCTCCCGGGGGCCGGGGGCCCGGGGCCGGGCGGCGGAGGGACCGGGGCGGCGCCGGCTCCGCTTCGCCCCCGTCTCTGGCCGTCGCCACCCCGTCAGATGTAATTCATTAACAGTCGGGCGCGGCAGATGTTCGGTACGCTTCCGGTAAATTCCGGGCTCGAAGGGTGAGCGTGAGCAGGGCTCGGAGTTGCTGTTTCGGTCGCGCCGACGGCTCTGTGCGGCGGCGCTTCAGGCTGCGTTGGCGTTAGCGGCGGGAGCGGCGCCGTTTGTAGCGGGGGGGTCCCGAAACCGCTCCGGCGGCACCGGTGTCAGCTGCGGGGTGGGGGGAGGGGTGCGACCCCGCCCGGTCTAACCCAGGGATCCCCCCCTGCACCAGCACAGGGTCTGTCTTAGGTGACTGGGATTAAACGGATTACACCCACAATACACTTGTGAATAGTCTTCCGCTGCAATGCCTCCCAACAGCGGCCGAGTCTGAAGACCCGTTTGATCTTGACCCGTCACTGCAGGTCTAACACGCCGCAGCGAAATCAGTTCAATCTTTAAAACAAAATAAACATATTTTCTTACATATGATGCCATAATGCTGGCTCTTTGTTTGGTGAAATAACAGAACTATATAGTCCCTTAGGCTATAAAAACATGCCATAACGCTCATACAAACTGTATCTTATTTTTTTCAGTAAACAATGTATGCTCTGTTAGACTATTTTTATTGTATTTTTTATTCAGTGTTTTTAGTAATTCAGTTAAGTATTAAGTAAGGTAATCATGGGCATTACATAAATGTTCTTTACACAGAACGTGACCTCCACACGGCACACCCACTTCCAAACACATTCAAACGCCTAACCAACATATAGTGCGTCAGCAGGTACATTCTCCAACGCACAATGCATTCTTGGCATGCACTCAAGGCAAGTGGCAGATTCTTCAGACATCACTCAACAGAGAGGTTTAACGCATTCTTGTGCATGTTCATTATCGTAAGGAGAGTGCAAAGATCATGTGTGACAGCAATTACTATTGTTACATTTCAGCATGTCAACAGTTCAAATCCCTACAATACCTAATCAAGACCTTCCCTCAGAAGGACAATGTAGTTAGCAGACACCTATTAACCTTTTTTTTCATTTATTTATTTTTTTTATAACATTTTTGTAATGCACTACAACACAAGCTAAAAGTTATTAGCTCGCTAATGACGTTACAGCTCCCAACTCAATACAAATGAGGAAGTGATACAACGTGAATAACAACGAGCAACAATGGCCTGGCAGTTATTTCACTTTTCCTGAATGGTGAACACACACAGTTCAAACAGATTTACTCAACTTGTTAAAAGAAGAACTATTTTTTAAAACTACTGCTGAATAAGAATTGTTGAGATGAAACGCATTCTCTGTGCTTTATGCAATTACGCTAGTTCACGCTGGCATTACATTATGCTGCGTTCTCAATCTGGTCATAGAGTAGCCCGCTAAAAGAGAAGTAGCAGCCAACTAGGGCAGTGGGGCAGGGGGACATTTTGTGAGAATTTTGTTCAACAAGGGGTCAAATTGGTGGCCTCTGGCACATCCTGATTGCTTTACTCCCTGTGATTGTTAAGTTTGTGGAATGTGCCTGCCCTTTTATCATGTTATGGGTACGTAAGCCAACAGTTAACACACTTTACTGTTGGCCAGGGTTTTGAGGTGCCCATGAGTCATGACACAGATGGCTCCTGCACTTGGGGTGTGATTACAGATTCACATCAGCCTCTCTCTGGCGTAATTTCTTATGTTTTGCACTGTCCCCATTTAATAAACAAAGACACAATCGACAATACAGTTAAAGGCTAGTTAAAGGCTATTGTAACCAATGTGCCTCTCATTGTCTACGTCTCATTGACTCAAACTTACAGGCTAAACTTGTCATTGGCAAATCAGCTTAGCTAACATTAGCTAAGCCAAGCTAGCACTCTGCTTTCTCATCAAATGCAGTCTACAACAACACAACCCAAAACAAAACTGACCTGCCTTGTTAGCCCATGGAAGGCATCACATATGGTCTGTTTGCAAACCTAGAGTTTGGGGATACTGGTCAGGGACTCCCCCAGGAAAACTGTGGAGGGAAAGTGCCTCAGAGGGTAAGCAGCGGCAGGGTGAAGTGGCGAGCCGCTGGACTCACATGCCAATCATCATCAATAATATTCGCAGCAGTGTTAGCTTGCCATTAGCAAAATAATTATATCGGTTGGAAGGCGGAATCGGAATTCAGTGAATCCAGTGGCATTTAAGGGAGAAATGTGTCCGGATAAAAACATCCAAGTTTTAAATGCCAGTTTAAATCACAGACTGTGACAGGGACACAGTTCATTTTCTCCATAAAGAAATGATCCTTTGATCCGGAAATCCATATATGGGTAAAGGTTTTGCTCAGCGTTATGTCAGACTTATGAGGGCAATTTCTCCTACATTTATACATGGGAACACTAAGGTTTTCTTTTACTAATTATTTTGATACCGCGTTTAGCATTAAAGGTTACTCAAGCTATACTAAACCATTATCAGAGTGTGTGATTATGCCAAAAAAATCTAAGCAAATTTCCACTGGAGCAGAACAATCTTTGGCAATGCTTAGTTTCTACAGCTGATACTCCAACTGTAAAAAGTACTTAACGCCAAAACAAACAAATGAGTGGATGGTATCCAATTCCATACACAAGGTGGAAATAATGTTTTCATGCTTGACTAATGGCATTTTATTCCCACATACAGCCTTCCTGTTTTTTCATCCAAGTCCTGTGTAGATCCTATTCTCTTCACCAGTAAAAGCAGAGAGCGTGGCCTACGCAGCAACAATCTTACACGGACGCAAAGGAAGAGTACAGTAAGCAGTTGAAGGGAGGTAGCAGCAGGAGGGTGTGAGGCAATTCCGAGAAAGTGGCTGAGAGGTGTTGCCACGGTACTGTTCTAGCATGGAAATGAGGTGCCAGACAAAGCGCGCTTGGGCCGCTGGCTCCCCAGAATCCAGCCTGCATTTAGACCCCCCCCACCCCCACCCCCCCAAAGCAGCTCTGGCAGAGGCATGATCAAAACCGGACGAAAACTACACCAAAAACACAGGGAGTGAGGAGGACTCTTCTCACAGAGCATCGCCGATCTTCCCACCTGAAAGATTCCTCAAGGCAGCCAGTTAAAGACAAGTACCAGTTTTCCACAGGAAGAACATTTACTGAGAAGATGCTGACTGCTTCCATTTGGGGAGTTGGGGGTATGCTGCATGCAGGCGGTTGCTGCACTTTTCCAGAGCTCTCTCTCTATCATTCTAGTTCTCTCTCTCTCCCCCCTCAACTCCACCTTCAACACTCCACCAAACTGATGACATCATCTGTGATTGCACTGTTAAAGATACGAAATAAAATAAATTGATACCTGCAGCCTGTGGCACAGGCTTTCTCAAAGCGAGAGCAATGTGGAGGAGAGAGCATGGACCTCCGAAAGAGTAGCTCAAGAGAGGATCTGTCCCTGGGCAGGCATGGAATGAGTGAAGGTGTGGGAGGGGGAGAAGACCTAGAGCCTGAGGCCCACTGTCTGTCTAATAAAAGAGCATATTTTCCCGTATGAGACAAGATACATGATTTGGAAACTCCAAAGATTCCTGTTTGGCATGTTTTACTCATGCCAAATTATTTTAAGAGCACAGTAAAGTAGGGATTTTTTCTTCAATACCAATAAACGGATAGGAAATAACTAAATAATCAAATATATAATATTTTATGACAAACTATGGAATTGGATTATATTTATATTGCAAATAAAACAGTAGATTGTTCAGTAACAAAAGGTAAATTCCGTACAGACATTAGGAAGAATTTTTTCCACACAGAGAGTAGTCATGTGTGGAATAGCCTGCCAGGTCACGTAGTACAGGCAAGACTAGGCCTGATACAGTGTTAGATACTATCAAGTCTGTAGGTAATCAGAGCACTAATTTAGTCAGGAAATGGCAAGTGTAGTGTTGTGTGTTGTGTGTTGTGTGTTGTGTGTTGTGTGTTGTGTGTTGTGTGTTGTGTGTTGTGTGTTGTGTGTTGTGTGTTGTGTGTTGTGTATACTGGCACCAACTGGATCAATGCAGTAGGTAGTCTGACAGGATAGGGAAGTTATTTCCCGTCAGAACAAACCAACATTTGTCTAACCGTTCCCATCGGAATTCCCTAGCATTGTCTAATCCATTAACCTCACCTGATAATTTATTGCACTTAATCACGACTGGTTCCTCGATGAATCACAACCATTTAAAATCTGAAGAGTTCAATTCGTGTCTATCGAGACAAACAGGAAATTTCAAGTCATTATAAACTACAAAACCTGACCACCGAAAATACGCGGCCCTAATGACAACAACGTAAACACTGCGGTGAAAGTGTAGTCTGTTGAAAGTCCATTTTTATTCTTTGCAGACTTTGACAACAGTGAGATTAAGCAAACTAAAAAAAAAAATTCACGGATATATAGAACATCAGGGGGTGAAAGCATTTACAATCCTAACAAGCGCGGGCCTACACCGTATGTTTTCTCCATTTCATCGCTGCAGAAGTTGACACCCACTATGCAAACTTATGAGTGAAAGGCAGACATTCCTATTCATCGGTTTTACATGTATTCAAACTCACTCAGTTTAGACACGTGAAGGCTTTACCATGGTGAAACTGTCTGAACTTCCGTTTTCATTTGAACTCAATATTTTGCATGTTAAATATCGGGAAGGTAATTATCCTTTTGTATATTCACACAGCTATGTGCTTAGTCATCATTCCGTCATGGAGGTATTTGTGTGAAACATCCCACTAATAGCTGGCATGCTGAAGTTCAGCAGAACAAGACAGTCCACATGTGGCATGTAGTCTTGTGTTTGCTATGATGGGTAGGGCTTTTTCTCAACGACTGCCATAGACATTGTCTCATTTCAACTTTCATTTTCATTTCAACACAATTTTGAGTTAAATATCGGGAAGGCAATTATCCTTTGGTACATTCACACAGCCGCGTGCTGAGTCATCTTTCCATCATGGAGGTATTTGTGTGAAACGCCCAATTAATAGCTGGCTTGCTGGCGTTTAGTAGAACAAGTCCGTCCAAGTGTGGCATGTGGTCTTGTGTTTGCAATGATGGGCAGGGCTTTTTCTCAACGACTGCCACGGGCATTTATTATTAAGCAGCAGAGGCTGAGTTAACATAAAAGTCCCGATCTGCAAGCCAGAACCAGTGCACCAGCATTTCCCCTTCTTTCTCAGTAGCACTGGCAAAAAGCTTGGATGCCTCCCAATTCAAATACATTAATTTATTAATTTAATGGGCGAAGCCCTAGAATTTGAATGCCATAATCTATAATAAGTTGCGAATCATTAACCCTCCCTGCCGTTTACCTGTGGGAGCTCCACCTTGGCAGTTACCTTCAGAGTGACTATTCTATGGGAAACGGAAGCCAGAAATAGCTGCCAAGATTAAAAAGGTGCAAAATGCAAAAGCACTAACTCGATTCACTAAAGTGCATGGTTAAAACATTGCTGCGGCTAGGCTAAGCCAGCTAGGCAGCGGAAGCACTTGACTGCAGAACGCATTCGTTAGCAAAGAAGAGAATCCGTCTCGCTACAGGAAAGTATTTCTCAGAGTCCTTTCCTCTCTTAAGTAAATAAATTCACATTCAATGAGCTGCAGAGTTTTGTTTGTTTAATAGGCTGAATCCATTACGGCACAGTTTAGCAGTGGAACGATCCCTCTGAAGCAGTACTGCTTCAGAGCAGTATCCTGTTTCTCATATTTACATTAAGAAAAAAATCATTAAACTTCTGACAAACATACGATAAATTCAAAATGTCAAATGTGCATTACGCACCACTCTGTCTATTTGTGGAACACAAGAGGAGGTGCTAGAAACTATCACTTTTAAAAGCATGCTGACAGATTTCCAGTCACTTACTGGACTTGCATTTGACAGAAGCAAAAGTAGACAGTGGCTAGTGATTTCTTTTTTTTATTTTTATTTTTTAAAGAATTTTATTTTAAGCTTTATTCAACTAGACAGGTCAATCGATAATTAATTTCTCCTTTGTGGTGGTGAGCTGGTGAATCAAAGTGAGCAGCAATGTAAGAGTAACAGCAGCAGCTTGGAAGTGTTTGGCTTGGTGTGTCCAAAGGAGGAAGTCGAACTCCCAACACTGTTAGGGCAGAATAAAGGTGTTGGCAGAAAGCTTACTTCATGTGTGAATGTACTCCAGCAAGCAGGAAGTGACACGCTAAGGACAGTGTACAGAGAAAACTAGCAGGTTGTGCTCTCTTCTGACACACCACTTGGGAGTCTGCAATACTCCTGCATAGGCTGCCGGCTGAATCACATCTCCGCACCATTTCCAGACAAAATCTCTCAAGTGAAAAAGGCTGATAAGAATCCATCTATTACGTCACTCCCTATTCAGGGTAAGTGAGTAGATGGCTTACTTACTTACAGCGTGGGCACTTCAATATCCCATCATGCAACACACCCACCCTGAAGTTAAGACACGTATGAAGTAGAGCCCTTTAGCACAATTACAGAGTTGCTCATGCTACCTGAGACAAACCTGAAACAGACAGGTATGTTTTTCTAGTGCGTGGCCGTCTTCTTGCCCAGAATTAAGAAAGGGATGGGGGCACGCTCAAGGTCAGTATATTAAAATGTTAGACCGTCTTTTTAAATGCTGCCATTTAAATGCTGCCTTAATGGCTCTTAAGAAAGGGCCGTGCTAGAGGGCAGTTTCTGGTGACACAATAAGTAGTGCATTTTTTTCCCGCTGCTTGCTTACGTAAGTCAGAGTGTCTTGTTCCTCTTCTTCAAAATAAAGGACACAGATGACCACTTGTGCAAGACTCTCATTTCCTGTGTGATGGGGCAGACGTGAGGGAAAAGCAGTTCGTCGCACATAGCTGGACGTCAGAGGGGCACGGAGCCAGCCCTTCGCTCTAGTCCTGGGCACATGCTGCCTATACACACACGTGCGCACATGCTCTCTCTCACAGACACACACACAGGTACAGACAGAGAGAGACCGACACACACACAAACAGAGGAAGACCTGCAGCTGAGAACACTGTAAAAAAAACACTCTAAAAGAAAAGCAGGCTGGGGCATGTGGGAAAATGAGGAATCAGGAAGCAGAAGCCTAAAACAACTACAAAAAGAACACTCAGACACAACTGCGCACTTCCTGTACACTATGGCAACCTGGGAAATACTTCACCATAATAAAGACTGGGGACATTTTGCCAGCAGAAGACGAATCCGTTTTGAAAAGGGGCGTGTAGTACAGTGCACACTGACCTTCTCCTCCAAGGTTACAAGATGACAAACTACCACAAACCTATGCGACTGACAATTCATTTAAGCAGCTATGTGAAAGACACACAGTAAGGCCAAGTACTGGCCGTTGCAAGGACCAGCAAACCAAACATTTCCAAATATTTTGGTCCAAAGGGATTAAGGGGGTTTATAAAAAGCAGGACAAGATAAAGGACAAGCACAGTTCACAAACTCCCCAAGAGAGGTGGCAGCGGCCTTGTTGACAGCAGCCCTTTTGCACAATGCGTGCCAATGAAGGCAAACTATACAGACTTAGCAAAGAGGACGATTAACTGCTAACCTTAAAAAAGCAGTAACTGTCATTCTACCCTTTCAACAAAGAAACCAAATATATGAGATAAACATTAAGTACAGAAGGAGTATATTGATCACAGAGGTGATCGAGCAGCAGAGAGGAGTTGGGGCACGCTCTGGGCCCAGACTGCAGCCCGGAAAGCACCCTAACTCCATGCACACGGTATGGAAGTCAGAGGAAATGGAATGACAAACACTTTATTAACAGCATACTAATCACTCACAGCGCCAGAATTGTACTCCGATTAAAAGGCCTTGTTATGACCATGCAGTTTCTGTTGTGCGATATATTCTGTTGTCTGTGTATATATACACCCACTGGGTGTACGTGTCTGTGTATATATACACAGACACGTACACCCAATGGGGCAATCAGTCTTTCAAAGGTAGTCCATTTCGCTCTGTTACACTGCTGAACACAAAAACAGGATCGTTCAGGAAACGACAGCTGCTATCTCTCAATTTCGGGTTAATATTCAGGGAGGCTGTTAATGCGAAACAGGTCAGCTAATTATTACGGGCGCAAGTGCCGAAGACACAGCAAAGGAGGGGACCTTGGCAGGCGCAATCTTTCCCTGAGCCACGTGAATCTCCTTCAAATCCTTGCAGTCAAAAGGGAAAAACTGAAGGGACGCATGGAGTCCAAGCTTTTTGTTCAAATACATCCTGATGAATTATTAATTTATACAGAGGTGGCGGTCCTGTGTGGCCTTGCTTTTAAATACCTTTAAACATTTAAATACAAGATTATGGTCTTCCTGTATTTTTAACTCCCGTCTGAACATATTCAATAACTGTATACTCTGTACTTTGATAACGGCAGGGGTGAAAATACCTAATCATAAATGTCGACTCGCGGTAGGATCGTGGTTACTCGTATCATTATCTCGATAGCTACATTGTTTCCTGTGCAAACTAGCCTTCAGCTCCAGTCATGACCTCCCTAGCTCGTACAGCGCCAAGTAGCTAACATTAGCTAAACCCGATTAACCAAGTGGACTGTACTTGCAATTGCAATTTAGCCAGCTACTGTAGTTAGCAACTCATTTAAATGCATTTACCTTGCCATCACTGAAACGATTGTAAAGTAGCCATATCAAAAAGATGCACAACCTAGATATTTAAGTTAAAGCTTAGTTAACGTTATAAATTAGCTGCCGTACAGTGCGTACTATTTTAAGGCACTAGCTAGAACCAAGATAACTGTAACAATCTGGTTATGAAAAGTGATCAGCGAATCCACCGTGCACATGTTTGAGAGTAGCTAGCAAGCATGCTAGCTAATCGGCAAAGACACCACGCGAGCCAGTCATTTCGGCCTCTTGACAAGAGAGCCACGGCTATGTAGATTCAGTGGACCATTCCACGGAGCGCAGCAGGGGTTGCTCCTCCCAAGTGAAGCTCACGCTGGGCCCAAGTAAACTGGGTCACTTTGTCTGACAAGTCCATGTAAATATTATATGAATTACAATTCTTTGTAACCACACTGCATCTCCTTTAAAGCAATACCAAGGCAAAAACTGATACGACGTTCTGAAAATCAAACACGCCGTCAGTATTAACCACCGGCTTTGCCACGATTTAGCTTCAGTATGGAACAAATGGACGCAGCACGCATACACTGCCGGATTCATGAGACTTTAACGAAATCACCCACCCAGCAGTGTCGAACACCCGAGACGAAAGTCCTATAAATTTCAGGCCCTTCTTCACGCCGGCGAGCACCCGCCTCTCCTGAAATCCCAGACCCAGACTCCCCTCCTGGTTTTCAGCCACTGTCCGCTGGACAGGCCCCGGGCTTCACTACGTTCTGATCGACACAAACCCAGTCTTGGCTACTGGTACAAGGAGGTAGCATACAAGACGACAAACTGCACATACCTGAAAAGAGTCAGTGTTGCGGTTGGATCAAATTAAGCAGCGTTTCCCTGTTGTTTGGAGCGGGGCTGTGTACCCAACAGCGGCTGCTGCCCGTTTCTGCAGCGGTCTGCTCGTGCTTGTTTCGTTTTCGCGGGGGCGGGTCGGCTGATACAATGAGTGAGGGAGGTCATCGGAAGGGAGGAGGCTGCCGAGAGGGGCTGGGCTTCTCGCACTAGACGGAGTGGTTTCTAACCCATAGTCTAAGGGAAAATTGGTACGTATCTTGTCGGTCGGCGATTACTTGGGCCTCAATTCCCTCAAACCGCAGTGCTCCGTCCTGAAATTTAATCCGGAATTTTAAATACTTATAGCAGCAGGCTACGTTAGTGAATATTATTCAAACATCATATTCATACATAAAGTTTGCTGAGGTCCGGATAAATCTGAATATCTCTCTGTAAACCTGAGAGTTAACCGAAAACAAATGTGTCGGTTTCACATTTACAAACCGTATTTGTTACCAATAACGTTTTACATGTAATTTTAGTTTAAGCCTAGGCTAATATAATAAGGGAAATTGTATACACATTATCACACAATTTTTCAGTATAGGGCCACAAGGACAAGATGTGCCTACCGTTTTTAAATTACATTTAAAACAAGAAACACATTCCATGGTGATATCACTTTAATCAAATATGAAATATTAGCATTCATTTTTTTCCAGAACCAAATCTGTACTGCAAGTTTTGGATGAGACAAAGTGCAGAATAACTTCCATTTTAAGAAAGGATATTTCTGTGTTACATACTTAAAATGTTTCGTTTCAGTTTTTATATTAAGACCGATTCCAACACGCACATTTGCGCTTAGCATTTGACCTGTATGCGCTTTTGATGTGTACTGACAGCATACGGACGAAACCCTGGATCTATTAATGTCAATGACCAATCATCTCATTAGCAAACTGTTCCAATTTTGGCTGGGCCTCAGAAAGGGATGACAACGACGCTTAATTCCGTTATGAGACACTGATGTACCTGCATAAAAGCAGTGTTGAGAACCTTCACAGACGTGGGGGAGGAAAAAAAACTGGTTCAGTGCATCTGAGCAGAGGAAACCATAATGCTAAAAGCACTTCTTTCCTTCTTTCCCTCTTTTTGTCCAGACACATAGCATGCAAGCTCTTCATCAGCTCATCCCCATCTTCTCCACCTGGCTCACTCCTCTGTGTCCATGGACACTGTCGCCCCAGCAACCTGCAGCTCTGCCTCGTACCGCCTCCTCAGACCCTTCAGGTAGATGCGGAGGCTGTCAGGGTCCAGCCGGGAGTTCCTGGCCGTCTGCAGGAGGCGGGTGGCCAGGCGGTAGACCGCCCGCTGGCGCAGGGTCTCAGGGTCAGTGTGCTGTCTGGCCTGGGAGAGAGAGAGAGAGAGAGAGAGAGAGAGAGGGAAGTGCAGAAACACGAAGAAGGGTAAGAAGAAACGAAGGACTGGACAGTCACATGGTGGACATTAAGCAAATTCAGCATTCAGTTTGACTATGGCATCTGTATTTGATCCTGACATCACTGAACAACATTGCTTTGGGATGGCACAGTAACTTCAATAATCTGGGAAGAGCAAGATATCTTCTCAAAGCTGCATGAGATTAAGTTTTCAAAGAAGTAATCCTGTCAATAGGGCTAAAGATGAACTACAAAAATCATGGCAAATTAGTATCCTAATCCCAGGGAGTTTACCAGCAACGGACATTTAAATCAGTGCAAGTCAGCAAGTGAACTGGGAAAGAGCCTACCCACAACTGCTGATTGACACTGGAGGCTATCTCTTTTGCTTCCTGGATTATGGACAGTGGTAATGCAGTCATCTCTGCTGCCTTCAGACCTGAAATTTACATACTGCATTAAATCGCTTCCCAGCCAGGACTGAATCACTCGCACTCTTGGAAAAAACTGCACAAGGAATCAGGCCGTCGGTGCTGCATGGGCGTCCATCCATATTAAGTACCCAGCGCAGAGCACAATACACTGGTAACATTTGAGAAAGGCGTAGAGAATGTTATGTGTCGGCTGCTCAGACGTCATAGCCCAGAGAAGCACGTGGTACCGTAATTCCTCTCCTCCGAGCAGCCCCGACTTAGCAGATACGTGTAGACCACTTTCTCTGCGCCGGACTCTGCAGAGCGGGTGTGCTGGACCTCCATGTGCAGGTTCTCCACGTTGGGGTAAAGGGTCTCCAGCTGGCACAGCTCCAGGAAGTGGGTAGCGAACAAAGTGAAGGCCTGTGGGACAGGGTACAGTTGTGCTGAGATCACAGGCCGAGCCTACTTGCACTGAACCGGCCTCCAGGCCTAAACAGGAAGCAGAGGGACATTTCTCAAGTCGGCCCAAATCATCCGATAAAATGGTTGATTTTCTGAAAATGTTATTTTCCAGAAATGCACTTCCACCAAGGTGTTTGGACTTAACATGGTTTTCAGAGTAAATTTTGTTTTTTGGCTATCGAGCAAGCCACTGGAAGAGCAAGTGTGGGTCCCTGACGAGCAACAGAACCCAAGCTAATCATAGTTTACTGCTCCCAGAAAGAACATAATGAGTCTTGTACAACACCCCCAAAGAAATGATCTTCCTGGTGTGTTTATTTGGGTTTTATTTTTTATTGCAGTGGAGTGAGACACTTCAACCATCGTCAAGTGATGAAAACTTAATAAGAGGCCGTTTTTGTAAAAATAAGGGTCTGTATAGCTGACGTAAATAGAACAGCAATCTACACACAGAAACATACAGAGAGTGTGATTCATGCTCCAGAGTTGTCAAGTGACAGAGAGAAAGGAGGGGTGTGGCTGGACTCTGTACCCGGAAGTTAAGGAGGAACTCGCAGACTGAGTGACAGATGCCGACGCCCTCCTCGGCACTGGTGCCCCGCCCCAACTCGTCGATGATGATGAGAGACCTGTCACTCACGTTGTGAATTATGTAAGAAATCTGAGGAATGCACAGACATTAAACCAATACCAGCTTAGTGTGCAGTCACACAAACTGAAGTGATACAAAAATGGGTCATTTGGGACTTATCATATCAGAAAAAACCAAAAACACTGCTGCCTCATTATAAAAAATGTGTTGTCAATACACTTTCATGTTCACATGTGTGCAAAATAACAATTTCATCTTGTACATGTGTATGACTGTAAATTTGTTTTAAAAATGTGTAAAATGAGTACTTCTCTATGAGGTTGTGAAAAGTCACTGTTATAGGTGCGAAATTATTCATGTGCTTCTTTCTTAAAGGTCCAAGAAACTGTAATCTATGAATTCTTTGCTGATGTGTTAATGTTTTGCATTATAAAATGGCCCAGAAATATTTTTAAACGATTCTAGCAACAAAAAAACGAATAAAAGTCTGTGTTGAGATTGGCTTGCTTTCCCCCATGGCTAAATGCCATGTTTTCAGTGGGCGGAGTTAACTGGGTACAATGTACATCACTAAAATGTAATATGTAAATGATGTAATATTGCAATAATCCCACAGTTACACTATAATATTTGTAGTGCCCATTTTAGTGAAGACTTCATCAAATGTCTACAAAACAATGTGGCTTTGCTAAAAAAAAAACTTGGGCTTATCTGCCGAACAGGTCACAATAATCAGATACTGTTTATTAGAGTTAATGGTTATAATTGGGTTAAAACTTCAAAGAAATATTAAGACAATCAATTGTCACTTCTGGGGAATATAACCATAATTATAAAATTACATAAATGAAAGCATTATGGGAGAGGCTGAGTACCTCCTTCATTTCCACCATGAATGTGGAAGAATTTGTCTCGAAGTCATCGTCCACCCCAATCCGGGTGAAAATCTGGTCGGCAATGCGGAAAGAGGCATACTCGGCAGGCACAAAGGAGCCTGGGAAAGATAAGGAACGTTATCAGCACCGCCTGTGAGCTGCACAGCACAGGCACGCAGAAAACAAGATTAGCATGTGCATGTGCATATACAGGATTTAATCTGTGCATGTTCGCCAGCGAATCACTGGCTGAGATTCTGACCTATTTTATAAATCTATTTCTTGTCTATTTCTATTTTCTTTGTTTAATAAGCTCACAAGACCATCCAGGCCACATGAGGAAAACCTCTGGGGGGTCCTAGAAAATGTTGATCCTCCAAAATGGAACCCGGTTTACTTTCATCAGGTTAAAAAACTCAGTGACTTTTTCTTAAGCACAAAAATGATGGATTAAAACGTGACGTGCTACTGCTGCAAAATTAGCATAAGCATTAATCAGTAAGTCTTTAAAAACCAAGGTGCTCTTTTCTGTGAGGCATATTTTAGAAAGCCTTGGCATGTATTATATATCAGAAAAGTCTAAGCTAAAACATCAAGAACTGTGGCTAAGACACAGCTTTATAAAAATAAAAAGTAGTGTATTACCCACATCACAGGCCTTAATGCTGTACTGTGGGTAATATCGGATATTTTAGCATTGACCGTTCATATTTGTGAGTGACTGACGTAAGTGTGAACAGACCTCTGCTCTGAAAGCACCCGCATGCGCACATTAACAACAACAACAAAAAACACAATAGGCCATTTGTGAGACGTGCCATCACGGAAACAAACGAAACAGCGGGGCAAGCGTTGGTCAAGGCCGTGTCAGAAATGGCCTACTTGCCCACCATTGAGTATACAAGTTGCATACAAGTTAAGGGTGTGCATTCTATCAATTCACCTGATGGACTGTCATGGCTATGGTGTACACATTCTGCCACAGTCTCATCAGGGACCCACAGGACCTGAAGTGCTGCTTACGCTCACAACGTTTTGCGGGCAACCAGCCTACCTATCTGAGCCATGATCTGGCACAGCGCCACCTGCTTGAGGTAGGTGGACTTTCCGCTCATGTTGGGCCCGGTGATGATGACGAAGTTGCTGCCCTCGGAAACGTAGCTGTTGTTGGAGACGGACTGCTGTCCGGAGATCCGCTCCAGGATCGGGTGTCGGCCGAGCTTGATCGCCAGCGTGTCTGTGAACTCGGGGCGCACTGGGGCACACACGAATAATCACCGTCATCCCGGCCCGCCCCACCTGTAATGAGCCTTCTCAGCAGTCCCCCCCATCACTACTTCAGCTGTGTAGCATGGTGTGCGCAGGAAATGAATGTGGTCGAAATGGCTATTTTAGCATCTAATGCTACAAGTTGACTCAGATCTATAATCAGAATGGTGGGCCAGCCTCATTTTAATTTTGTCAACTAGTAATTGCATCCAGCGTATCTTATTTTTTCAGAAGAGGAACAGTATGCACTTTTTTAATGAAAACAAAACAATCCCATCCTGCACAGGAGAGACATAAAAACTGTTATTCCCAACGCCGCCGAATTTGGGAGAGCCTCCTCTCTCACGCAGAAAACCGTAATTTGAGGGACAGGCGATGATTACGCAACAGGGAGAGGTGAGATAAAGGCTTGGCGCAGCGAGAGAGCGGTCGCCACACGTCCCTGCAGGAGATCCGTCTGGACAGCTGGGGGGCTCGCCGCACCTGTCACTACAGGCACGTCCCGCCCAGGCCGCGTCCATCAGACGGGACGGAGACGGCCTGCTGCTGACGCGCGGCATTCTCCCCCCCGCACTGCCGGAACGCGACGTGCCCGCCCCCACACACACCCCCCCCCCCCCCGATGTGGGCAGACAGGCCTCCGAGACTCCACGTGTGCGGTGAAGTAGGTGCAGAGGAGCAGAGAGCAGTAGGACAGACAGTGTGGAGGAACCCGTCAGCAGTATAATTAGTCTGGAAACGAGAGCTAGAACATTAGACCTGGGAAATGGGAGCAGGGAAGCTGCATGGTGGCTGTGTGGGGGTTCCTTGTGTTACGCAACACCTTCCACTGCAATGCAATGACTGAGAGAAGTCAGCACAACTCCATTCATTAACTACAGACGTGTGCCAAGAGTTAAACGAGACCAGGAAATTGTAGTGTACTCAAAACCAGCACTGTCGCATGTACGACACTTCCAAAAAATGCCTTCATTTTAGGAAGGAGCTTTAAAACCTGAGGGTGACAGATATACAAGTCTTTCCAGAAGTGCAAGAAACTTTTTTTTCTCTATTTTTAAAACAGCAAGCATCAATCAATCCTGAGACGCAGTGTTCAGGAGGACCAATCAACCATTTCAAACACTGATGACCTGACAGACTGAAAGCGTCTTGCTGTGTGTTACAGAGATACTTTCAGGCCACTCTCTCTCTTTGCGAAAGAATAAAACTCCCAGGAGCCGATTGCGAAGGCTTTCCGAGTCAGCGGGGCTGCTGGGCGAACTCAAACCTGAAACCCGATCCTTGGGCGGCCTGTATTATTTAACCGCGGGTGCCCCCCCCCCCACTTGCCGTAGTCGGAGATGGTGCAGGCGTTGGCCAGCGACAGCAGCATGTCCAGCATGGAGACGGCGTCCGACAGCTTGTACAGGCAGTGCACGTGCTCGTGCACCGTGCTCAGCAGCTGACACACCACCCTGACGGTGGAGAGGAGAGAGGGGGGGGTTAAGGAGCCCTGTGTCACCCTCCCAATGCTGGAAACCCCCCCCCCCCCCCCACAGCCCCCATCACCAAGCCTTGAACCCCATCACTGCTGTTGCATTAAACAGATATGAGCACTGCACACTACGGTTTACTGTTAGCAATGAGTTAGCCATTAAAATATAGAGAGAGTTTACTCTCCCTTTCTCCCTTCTGACATACCAGTACCCTCAGATTACGACATGCTGCTGGGAGTTTTCTGTATGGGTGAGTAACCAGTCTGAAGCTTTCCATAACAGAGCTCCTGTTCATGCCAGCGAACGCTTCACATATCCAGAACCTTTCCCTTCCGCTGGACGGCTCCATGCTAACAGCAGCCAAGAGCATTAAGGGCCTCTGTGTAATTGTCAGGTTCTCTCATTGCATTGGTAGCCCAGTCCTGCAGGCTCTTCCTCTACAATATCAGACTGCCTGGCTCCCCTCCAAGACCAGACTTTTGTGCTGTCTCACCTGGACTACTACATTAATCACTCGCATTCAAAAGAGCCTTGGAACAGCTTACAATTACATCACTCCTGTCTCTGTTCGTGTCACAGTACCCCGTTTTATTGTGATACTGATTAGCACAAAGAACACTGTGTCAAGTTGTTCCTGCACTTAGCGCTGGATCTCATTTGCTTATGTAGTGGCTACATTCTAGAATATTAGTGTACTCAATATCAATGTTACTGGCTACTCTTGTTCTTTTTTTGTTTTTTTTTGGTTAGCCTTGTCATTGGCATCGCTGTTTGCCGTCTGCCAATTAAATGAATGAAATATAACATGACTGCCCGAACGCTCCACTGAATGACTCACCTCAGACCTTTCAGGTCAAAGCGCAAATTCGGAAGTGACAATTATAACTAGACAAATGAGCGCTTGCTGTGCGCTGCACAACTGAGACATGGCTGGTGTTCAAGAGGCCTGTAATGTGACTCATAGACCGGCGAGGCTTTTTGAAATTGAACGCAGAGGAAGTGACACGGCGGGGGAAGCGCAGAGGCCGGCGCAGCCGTGACGCTGGCCCTGACTCACACGTAGGACATGTGGAAGATCTCCCGCAGAGCCTCGTCGCAGCGGTCGTTCATCTTGACCAGGTCCGCCACCGTGAAGCTGCAGTTGTTCTTGTGCTTGGTCACCTGCGTCAACGTCGCCCATGGCAGCCGAAAGCACAACGGTTAACCAGAGGCGGGAAGTCCAGGAGTCAGGAAGTACAAGTATGGTTATGCGGTTCTTCCACCCATGAACTCAGCCAGCCGATTTCACTAATTAGTTCTGCCTCCTGGCTGAAGAACTGTGCTAATTAGCAAATCCAAGCGAATGGGACAAAATACTGAGGAATTTTACTTTCTGGACATGGATTTTCCACCTCTGTCATTATCTGATAACAGTGACAGATCAGCAGGTATAACGTCTGAGTAAAACTATTCCACTGTTATTCTTACAGAGGCAATAACTGTATTTGTATAGTATGATTTCAACCTTCAAGACGATCCGGACAAGCTTTGGATTACGCTTCAGTTCGCAACACATCAAAAAGGGGATGCCACAGAATTATGGGAAAGTGAGGAAAGACTAACAGACTTTTAAACTGAAATCAAAAGACAAAGCACCTTCCCGCCACACCCTCCCTGCTAATAACAAGCATCAGAGTGCCTTTTTTCACTATAGACACAATGGCAGTGGGCAGTGAACATCGCTGGCTGAACGCACTTCCCCAGAGAGGCCTGCATCTGTGCCTCTGTCCCTCACCTTGATGAACTCTGCCGGAAGCTGGCCCTGGGGCAGGGCCACGCCCTCCAGCTTCAGCTGGATGAAGAAGCCCCGCGTGGTGCTGAAGCTGGTACGCAGGGGCAGGCTGTACTTCTCTCTCATCTGATCAACCAGCCCTGCAGGTCGCCATGGCAACACAGCACAACGTGTCACAGCTGACCTTTTTCAAATACACCTCACAGGAGTCGATTCCATTTCAGTCAATTCAGGAAATCAACTGAAATTCAACTCATTATACATATACGCACGTACATATACGCATACGACAGGAGCACCTGCAATGTCGTCCACGATCTCAGTGTAGGCACGACGGGCGATGTCCAGGAACTCGTTGATGTTGGGGCGCACGGCGTAGCACTTCTGCGTGCGCATGCTAAGGCTGCCCTTCATATAAGCGACATCGTCGTTTATAACAGTCTTGATCTGCTCCAGGATACTGTCAAACCTGAAGAAGATTTCGGGAGATTTTCAGCCTCCTGGAGACACGATCACCAGTCTGCAGCAGATGTCACAGTCACGTTTGATCAAGATTTGATTTAAGATTTTACTGCTGTTAGCTGGTGGGCTAATCAGTTCAGATACACAGTAAAAAGTATGGAGTTAAACCAACTCAACCAATCTATTGGACTCTACTCTGTTAAGAGTTAAATAAACACTGGGCATTTTGCTGTGGAAGCACTCTGTGGCTTCACCAAAATCATTTAACTAACTTATGGACACCATAGATTGGGATGGCAGGTATGCCATCCCGCCAAGTTACGCCTTGGCGGGGGCATGCCCCATACCTATACAGCACCGAGAGTTTGGCACTTTTCAGGGTTCCCCACAGAAATAACCACAACAGCCACAGACACTCAGCCCTTAAAAACATTAAATTCTGTACATTCTGACCCCATTTCAACAGACAGAACTCATAAACAACTTCACATGTCCACACAATAAAGCCCCAAACTAAGTGGATTTTGCGTTTTCTCCTTCTTCTTCTTCTTCTTCTCATTCTTATTTTTCCTGCCGCCTATCCCACTAACAACATGTCTCCCCATTGGACATTTCACTGACACCAGCCAAATCTGCCAAATCTGCACCTACACGACCCAATCAAAAACGCGCATACACACGCAAAATACCCATACATTTTTATGCTGAAACATTTCCAGTTTAAACAGCCAGTCCGTCTGTGGCCTAGTGGGTAAGGTTACAGTCTTGGGAACACGGGATCTGAGGTTCAAGCCCAGCTTGGAACGCGTTTCTTTAACCTGCTTCAACCCTCACTAATAATTGTCTACTAGCCTACTTATCAATTATTGCTTTTGCACCATATTTACCCGCCGTTCACCGTTCAGTTATTAACCGGCTACAATATTGCTAAGCCACATGGATTCAACGGGAGCTCTTCTGTGCTTACTGGCCTGTGTTCTTTAAAACCACCGGCAGGTTTGCTAATGATATTTCACGCATTGCATAGCTATGGCATGGTGCTGCACTAACTAACAAACTGGTAAACTACCGGTTTGAGGATTGAACCCCGTCTCGCCCTCAGGCAGATAATTTCCTCTTTTACTCTGACGTTTTCTTACGCCTACATTTGCTTTATCAAAACTCACTCACGACCACCCATATGCATTTCATCACGGCAAATGTATTCCTTTTATTAACAAGTTACACCAGTTCACCACTGTGCCATTTCTACTAACTATATTTCTTCACTTGGCTACCGTACAAAACTTTCATATCAGCAAACGCCACGTTTCTATTTCTACATTCATGTTACCTCGCTCTGTTCTTTATCTAGCCACATACGCTACAAACAATTACTACTTATGTACATTCTGCAACTCCACAGTTTGAACAACTAATCCGTCCGTGGCCTTGTGGGTAAGGATACAGTCTTGGGAACACTGGGTCGTATGTTCAAGCCCAGCTTGGAACACGTTTCTTTAACTTGCTTCGACCCTCACTAATAATTGTCTACTACTTCTTAATTATTGCTTTTGCACCATATCTACCCGCCGTTCACCATTCAGTTATTGACCGGCTACAATATTGCTAAGCCATATGGATTCAACGGAAGCTCTTCTGTGCTTACTGGCTTGTGTTCTTCTTTAAAACCACCGGCAGGTTCGCTCATGATATTTCACGCATTGCATAGCTATGGCATTAGCTAACGAAGTCACAGAATGGTAAACCTCACTCACGGCCACCCATATGCATTTCATGACGCAAATGTATTCCTTTTATTTAAAAGTTACACCAGTTCACCACTGTGCCATTTATACTAACTATATTTCTTCACTTGGCTACCGTACAAAACCTTAATATCAGCAAACGCCACGTTTCTACATTCATGTTACCTCGCCCTGTTCTCTATCTAGCCACATACGCTACAAACAATTACTACTTATGTACATTCTGCAACTCCGCAGTTTGAATAGCTAATCCGTCCGTGGCCTAGTGGGTAAGGTTACAGGCTTGGGAACACTGGGTCGTATGTTCAAGCCCAGCTTGGAACACGTTTCTTTAACTTGCTTCGACCCTCACTAATAATTGTCTACTACTTCTTAATTATTGCTTTTGCACCATATCTACCCGCCGTTCACCGTTCAGTTATTAACCGGCTACAATATTGCTAAGATATATGCATTATGACTTACCGTCTGTACGTTCAATTATTGACCGGCTACAATATTGCTAAGCCATATGGATTCAACGGAAGCTCTTCTGTGCTTACTGGCTTGTGTTCTTTAAAACCACCGGCAGGTTCGCTCATGATAGCCTATTTCACGCATTGCATAGCTATGGCATTAGCTAACGAAGTCACAGACTGGTAAACCTCACTCACTCACGGCCACCCATATGCATTTCATGACGCAAATGTATTCCTTTTATTTAAAAGTTACACCGGTTCACCACTGTGCCATTTCTACTAACTATATTTCTTCACTTGGCTACCGTACAAAACCTTAATATCAGCAAACGCCACGTTTCTACATTCATGTTACCTCGCCCTGTTCTCTATCTAGCCACATAGGCTACACACAATTACTACGTACGTTTTGCAACTCCGCATTAAAACATTACATTTAAAATCATGTTTCACTCATATGTATAACTACTAGCACTGAACATGAGAAAAACACATTCGTGCAATAGATTACATTACAGGCAAATAATGTGTGCAATGGTATTTAACCCTCCACTTCAACTAACGTTCAATACCGACTGTTATATATACCATTTGATAAGGAATATAAGCTCGCTCATGGTCACTTCATTTCCTTCGCACTATACTCCGTGATCATGTCAACCTTCACATACATGCCCATTCTGCTAAAAACATATTGTTTCAACTACGGAATTTCGTAATTTCATTTTAATTTCTCTCACACTGTTGTTATTCTCTCATATGCAAAGCCTGCTGGGACATATGCGTCTGCTCCTATTCTCCACTATCATGTTTTCCGGTTCTAGTTTAGCAAAACGGCGAAGGGGATTCCTACCTGCAGATAAGCCTATCAAAATGCCTTATAAACCTTACAAACACTAAAAGTGCATCTCCACGAAATAACAGACAATGGAGCAGGACAGAAGGATAAACCTTACAAACACTAAAAGTGCATCTCCACGAAATAACAGACAACGGAGCAGGACAGAAGGCTACACAAGTTGCGACCTAGGGAGTTATAATTCTACGGGCGTGTTGATTATTTTGTCAGTCAAGGCTCGTTGGATGGACGTCAAATCCGCGAGTACATACCATATTCCATCTGCGTTTCTCCTGCGTTTACGCTTACGCCACTGCATCCTTTCTCACAGCCACTGTTTTACATATATAGCAAACCGAAACTGCTGAACGGTACACGCTCACCAGACTGTACAGATTCACACAACGATAGCCATAATCCACAACCGTTTCTTGCAGGGTCGCATTTCTCACTCTCATAATAAAACGCTTTGCAAAAAGAACTGATATCTCATAAAAAACACGTTTTCAACGTACAAAAATGCCAAGTTACTAAAAAGTATTGATATCAAAATGACGCCAAGTTACGATACTACAAACTATATAGGCTATCTTGCCTCACCGAAATGACATAAGATGTATCTCAAAGCAATGCTACCCAATATTTCCTCAGTTCTTTCAAGTCACTTGGCCCTGTGTTTTCTAATCTTACCATTTCACAATGTCATGCAAACTTTCTGTCAGATCAAAGAGACAAATATTTCGAATTGCCTCATGGAACACATTGAACATTGTACATTGAAATTAATGTATAAATTCATTAATGTACAGAACTGCTGCTGAGCAACGACAGGAAGCACATTTCTCCAGAAAACATGTTTATACTTGCTTCTGAACTGAATTTGAGTACATGTGCAAGTTATTGTATATTTGCTACGTACAATAAATACTGCATGTAAAACACATATTGTACATACACACATAGAGAACTTCTTTATCTGCATGGGGACATTTCCCTGGCAGCATCTTACATTCACATTCACGAACACACTTGTACCAAGAAACATACTATCATTCACGCAACAGAAAGCCTGGGCAGCGGAATACATAGGCCTACATACCAATACAAATTGGACATACACACACCTATTCAATCAATCTTGACTGTGAGACAGCCATCCACACATATATTTGGCCTGTTCATGTAGTGCATGCTTATACACAGGGCCAAGTGACTTGAAAGAACTGAGGAAATATTGGGTAGCATTGCTTTGAGATACATCTTATGTCATTTCGGTGAGGCAAGATAGCCTATATAGTTTGTAGTATCGTAACTTGGCGTCATTTTGATATCAATACTTTTTAGTAACTTGGCATTTTTGTACGTTGAAAACGTGTTTTTTATGAGATATGTTTTACTTCAGATAGAGGACATTTAAACAGAATAAAAGTTTTATTACTGAGTTAAGAACCTGCTTTTGATGAACAGATGGATGACTGTCAGCCATATCAACCATGTTAAACAGAGTAAAATGGAGTAATTATACTCTAAGACTGTTACCTTTTGTCCTCCAGGGAGCTGTAGTAGGCTTTGAGCAGGGCGGTCTGACAGTTTTTCAGCACGGCCTGTCCACACACAGTCAACGGTGTTAAACGCCTATTCATTCGGATGCTTTCCACTCAGTTTTTATGGAGTATTGACATTCTGGTGAGCCTGGCAGACGCTTTATATGCGGGTCAATATACAGAGCTTAGAGTTTACGCACACATTAAATGCCGGTGCATAAATATTTCATGCACATTATCGGGGAGTATCTTTTCATGTTGACCTCATTTTGACGCTCCACACAGGGGAAAAAAGATTTGTTCACAAGCTTGCTTTTTTTTTTACATACTTTCTTCACCCATTTGGGTTGGGTTTTTGAGCTCACTTTAAAAACTAAACACCTGACATCTTTTCTGGAACTGTCCGGCTGAAAAAAACACTTACGGAAAACCATCAATCACAAATCCAGAAAAAAGCGAGAGCATGATGCGGGTGTGTCGGCACAGGATCTATCATCCAGAATGCAATCACACATGCTTCGATATTTATGGATTTAATCAGCACAGGCATCAGCCAGAAGGCGAGAAATATTACTGCCTTATATACTGCCTTTCTGTGCGAGGTCTCTTCTGACATGCTGCGACTGTAATGAAGGTAGCTGATGAGCCCAAACGTCACTTCTCATGCTAAGTGCTTTTCTGGGCAATATGAAGGATGAAAAGGAGCTGATGTCCAGCTTATGTTGTGTTTTCCAATAGAAACGACCTGTGGAGTGCTGCCTTTCTCTTACTGTTGAAAAGCCTTTTAGCTGTTGACTTTTACGGCTATAGCACCCAGTAACATTCTGTAATTTACAACAACTCAATCATTTTGTGTTAAATTTGCCTGCACTGGCAACATATTTCACATATTATATTCCCCTCTCACCTTCAGCGGTCCCACTAACTCCAGTGTGTGTTTCAGCTGAATGACATGCATGATCTTCGCCTCTGCCACTTGAACCTACACAACAAAAAACATTTCAGAAATTGCAAACCTGTCAAAGGCAAGGGACCAAAGTCATTACTTTCAGGGCAAAAGCCTTGCTTATGCTTATGTTTTCAAGCATATCAGAAAAATGTGCTCACAGGGTATTTTGTACAACATTTTCACATTAAAAATTAAACATTTTGTTCAGTTTTTTTTTCCTTCAGCTGATCAAAGTCAACATTCTTCTGCTGTACCGTTTCCTGCTTGGGGATCTGCACCAGAACTGAGAGCAACTGGTCTGTGTCGAGAAAGTGTCCAATCACTGCAGATAAAGGCAACACACCACAGACAGGGAGTATGTTAGAAACTGAGAAGACACAATAACTGAGTAAAGAGCTCTCAGTCCTTTTAAAAATCCTAAAAGAATATCAAGAAAAACACAGAAGTTATAATAGAGAGACTGTGGTAAGGTGTCAGGAGACCAGAGTAAAATAAGCTAATGCTTGGCTCTCTCGGATTTGGCATTACTAAATATGTGATCAAAATGATTCAATGAAATACTGCAGCCCTTAAGAAAATCTGACTGTGCCCTCAGTCTATTGTACGACACATCGCATGTTAAACGTGGAATTCTGACTGGTCTTAAGCGGCGTGCGCTGACCGTTCTTCATGCCGAAGAAGAGCTCCTCGTTCTGCAGCAGCTCCTGCACGGCGTCCAGCCGGATGTTGACGGTGTCGGCGTCTAGCAGGGGCTCCAGGATGTTGGAGCGCAGCCGGCGCCCTCCTCCCGGAGTCTGGGTGTAGTTCAGCACCCCCAGCAGGGTATGCTCGCTCCTGTCACACACGGCAGAGTGCAGTGTGGAACTCGCTGACCAGTAAAGCATGCTTCTCACCTGACAGTCCTGGATTCAATCAACTATTTCCTTAACCCTGACTTATCATTAAATGCAACTTTTACATTTTTGCTTCACAAACACACTTTGGGGAGTTCTGCAAACTTCACCACCAGCACCAACATCCCTGGTTATTCAACTGAGGGACGGGCCCAAGGCTGGATGTGCATTTATGATTGAGGAGATTTGGCATTAACTGATAAAAGCATAGGTTACATCCAAGTGCCGTTACCACGCTGTGCTATTTAACACTATGTGGCAAAAGTTTATTTGAATATTTGCTAAAATATGATTTTACTAAAAGTACCAGGAGTTTATAGGTTGCCTAATTTTTCTTGTCCAGGTATAGTTTTTGATGATGAAACACATCCTGGGGGTACTCCATTGGCCGGTCCCAAAGTACACAACAAAAATGAATTCAAAAATGGATGACGGTGTCAGAGAACAAAACTTTGCAGTGTTTTTAATCATTTACTATAAATGAATATTTGTTTATTTTGAAAAGAAAAAAACATCTATTCAAGTTATTACAGACAGGGAGTGTGCCATCTGTTCCATTTTAAATCATTTCAAATATATGTAAGCCACTCTTAAGATGAGACAAACCTCTGTGCTCTAAGGAATGCACGCAGTACTTACATTCAGTCATTATCATGATCTCACAGGCAGACTGCTGACTGATATAATTGAACTCTTGGCAACAGAGACACTTATTTCACAAAGACTGCATTTACTCAGGCCTTAGGTATTTAATTCAGCTTTACGACACAACATTTACAAAGTAATCCCTAAATTCCTTTCTTTTCCAACCTGAAATCTCCCACACCTCCTTTATTATCCAAGACAAGTCTACAAATGGTTGTATGTCTAAGGAGGACCTACAGTTGTATATATCAACTGGATTGCTTTTACAAGAAAATAAAAGAACAATGGCCATCTTGCCTAAGATTTTACAAAATATCGAAGCTATAAATACACTGTAAATGGCTTCATACACCTTCACTCGCTCTCTCCGAACAAGCTGTAGCGAAGATACAAGTCGAACATCCATTCAAATCTCACTCTTTGCTGACACCACTAGGGATATGCAGCTGTACTTCTTCATTTAACTTGCTAAGAGCGCTGATCTAGAAAAGTTATCTAGAAAACCATATCCATAAAAGTTATCTAATGTATCTAATGATTATTTTCGTAAACATATATTTCTCAAGAAATTATTATTATTAAAATGAGATTTTGGGTTGAACATATTTTTCATTTGCAAACAGTTTGCAGAATTTCTCTCACTCACACTCACTCACTCACTCCCTCACTCCCCCAGACAACAGCCTCACCTAGCGTCTCGGCTGTTGACTACAAGCTCCAGGTTGCTGGCAGAGGTGGAGTCAATCATGGCAGTCTGCTCACTGCCTTTGAAGGTCACTTTGAGTGATTTAGGGGCATAAACTGAGTTCTGGATGAACTCAAAATACTTCAGCAGGGCAGCTGCTGCAGCCAGGCAGTAGTATCTAAAAATGTACACATCAACAAGCAGACAGAGCATAACTCCTCATCTCATTTATATTCCAAACTGGATTGTGCAAATTCTAGGGTTCAGTCTCTCATGGAAACTGAATATACTGAGATATTTTGCAGTATTATACACTGCAACATCTGAAGCAACTATAACTTGTATGTTTGTCGATATATTGTGAAGTATTTTCGTACACTTTACTTCAGTATATTTTCAGTATATTGCATTTCTGAAAGGGGGGGGGGGGTGTGAAAGCTTAAAACGTGTATGTGAACACGAGGCCTTGACCGTACTTAGCTTGCACCTCCATGAGGACTGTGCCGAACTCCGGTGCACACAGCTGCTGAATGTACTCCAGCCCTTTCCGCTCATTGAAATACCTCCTCTGGATGGCAGTGAAGGCCACATTCTGGAACAATCCGGAAGGGATTCGTAAATCATCATCACTCACAAAGTTTTGATGGTTCAGTCTTTTCGAATCAGCTTCCAATCTGACATTTTATACAGTGCACTGGGCATCTCGCCAGGGCAACAGGCAGAGAATAACAGTCCTTGATAATCATCCTGACCAATGAAATCTGCCTGCCCTCACTCGGTCCCTCCCTTTCCCAGGCTTACTCTATGTCACTTGTTTTCCCCTGTTCCCCTCCCTCATGTGTACCTACACCTGGCAGAGCTTCCCCCTGGTATTAATAGCGGAGGTGCTGCACCTCTGCTGATTCACAAGCACCTCCGCAAACATCAGAGAAAAATCAATAAAACCTCAGACTCAGATCTCCATGGGGAAAAAAGGCACGATGGCACTATTTTCAAAGCTGGCATGGTGTAGTCACCAGTTTTCACCAGGTCAGGTGCAGGCTACGCCATGTAAATATCACGGCTCGCCACTTCACACCGCCGCTGCTTACCCTCTGAGGCATTCCCCCCCCCCCACTAACTCACTATTTTCCTGGGGTTTATACCTACTAGGGATAATACCTGTTTAATGATAGCAAATCAGAAATGGACAAGTCATGTAAAGAAATGAAGCTGCTTACTTCCGGTTTGAAACCACTGCCCAGTCTGTTTTAACCCTGTTTTATTAATGCTGGCCTATACCTGGAAATTCTCAGTAATGAGGCTGAACAGCTTGGTCCCTTTTCCCTTTTCGCTGGCTGTGTCGGGCATCAGAATCTCCAAGGGTGCCAGGATGTGCAGCTTGGTGATAACCTGCCGAAATTAGAGCTCAAGTCTGGACGCTGATGTGTTAGCTGTGCGGCGGTTGTACCTTTTTAACAATCCATTTGGCTTCCCTGAGTAATAAATGAATCTATTAACTGAAATTCACCTTTCCTTTATTCATTTAGTTTCAGGACATTTCATCAATACGGAAAGGGAAAGATGACCTGACATGATGGCTTGCTGATGACAAACGAATTCAGTACGTCTGCCATCTACCTTGGCGTAAGCCCCAGTGTCTGCAAACTGAGACATAACGAGCTCTGGGAATTTCAGGTCGATGCTGGCCATTCCAATCTCGCCCCGGGCCAGGCCACGCCCCTCCACCACAGCCACAATCACGGAGGCAGCGGCACCAGAGGCAGCTGAGGAGCAGGTGGTCACTGCAAAGGATACAGCTTTCAAGTGAATATGAGCTTACTGAAATTAAAGTGGAACGAATACATTGAGAGAGAAGAGCTACTCCTTTTGCACTTAAGTTTGGCAGTCATATTGAGTTAACGCCTGAATTATACAAGCATGTGCATTCTTAACAAGTGACAAATCCTAATTATTTCATGATGATGACTTTCATATTTCATGATGATGATTTTCATATTTAGGTACAGGACATTCCTGTATAGTCTTGTAAGCACAGTGCAGACCACAATACTTGTCCAAATTCAGAGCAGTGGCAATGTACCAGTGTGTTCAGTTTGGGGCGTCCGCGCATGGTGTGAAGTGGCAGCACCAGTAGAGCCGGGGGTCCGGCCTATTCGTGGAGTTCCCACACCACGAACCAAAGAGCTGCTGAAAGCAGATTTTAAGATCGGCACGCTGGTTCTGTCAGTACTGGAGCTTCGGTCCCCCTGGCAAGAGTCTCACACAAAAATACATATTTTACGATTAAGATATTGCTATGATAGCTATCTAGTACACCGCAATGAAAAACTAGTGACTCCACAAAAGTATCTCACCTCCTGAGGTGACAGGATTGGGTGGTGCTGTTCGTGACAACTGAGCGCCCAAAACAGGTGTTGGATTTACGTTTGTAACGCCAGTGACTTGTGGGCCACGTAGTGATGATGGCGAAGCCCACGACCCGAATCCTGGCGTCGTCGAAGTACCAGGGTTCTGATCTAAACTCGAGCTTCGCGCCGAATCTGAAGTTTCACCTGGTGTCACCTCTTCTGTGCTGCTGTTTAACATGTTTAGTGACATATTAAGTGCGTCAATTAAATTCTGGAGTGAGAAATACAATGGAATAATTGGACAAACGTTTTCTCGTGCGCTTATTATATAGGCAGTATGTTGTATCTGATAGCAATGACTTTCCCGCTGTTTCCCGACTGCTCCTAAATGTTTTCCACTTCTGACCAATCAGATTAGGCACGTGGGTTTTTGTTTTTTGTTTAAAAACTGAACACTATCTGGATAATAAGGTTATGGTGGTGCAGTAAGCCAAGATCTTTCTGTGAAATACAATACATGTAGGCTTGTCGTAAACAATCAATTGAATGTATTATTAGTTGTTTTGCACAATAATTGTCGCTATTATATTTAGCTAATATACTATATATCTTGCTATCATAAAAATGTAATTCTGTAATGATTTAAGATGATAGCTACGTATCATAGCCAAATAAACTACATCCTATTTGAGAGCAGAGAAAGACGCCCCGCTATGGTCAAAAAGAGAAGGTAAACTTTCTATTTTCACCAACAGCATAGTAATACGGATAAGATGGCGGTGCTATTAGGAGACTCGGGGGATGAAAATTACTTCGTTCGTGAGATTGAGAAGAACGATGGATGCTGCTTACAAATGAAACAGTGTAGCACAGGAGACGTGGGCTGTGTGGTGTGGGATGCAGCTATCGTCCTTTGTAAATATTTAGAGACACGACAGTTTTATGAGCCCCAAAATGGAGTAAACAAATGGGCCAACAAACGCGTTTTGGAATTGGGAGCAGGGACTGGAATTGTGGGACTCATGGCAGCGACACTGGGGTTAGTGTTATAGTTAGCTGTCAATCTATACTAAGAATTGTTGAAGTCATTTCGCATTGCAAGTAGCTATCAGAAATAGGATATTATTTGCTATTCAGAGCAGTTGGTATTGAGCAGCTAATTTAGTTAGCTATGTTGCCGATGTTCGTTAGCTACCTAGCTTTTGAGTTACATTTCTTGCTAATACGGTATGTCGTTGCGTTGCATTGCTCTCTCTCTCTCTCATATATATATATATATATATATATGTTGCGTCTTTTCCTCACGAATCGCTAACTACTTGCAGGCAGTGATTGTATCCACATGCTTTGCAATGCAAGTTAGCTAATAGCTAGCCTCGTATTCAAATTCCTGTTTCCTCTCAGAGCACACGTCACATTGACCGACCTGGAAGATTTACAACGTCTGCTGCAAATCAACATCCGGGACAATAAGGCCCTGGTCAGCAGTGGCTCTATCGCAGCAAAGGTACTTAAATGGTTTGTACTCATCCTACCCTTATTTAATGCTTGCCTCTGGATAGTGCTTTGCCCAGAAGCAATAAACTCTGAAGCCATGAGATGATACAAATATGAAATGCAAACAAAAGTTATTTTGTACCATGTTACTTTATCTGTGATGCACAGGATCATTGTCTATAACATCTTTTTTCTGTTCTGCTCTAAAGGGGAGAGGATGTGACAGAGTTTTTACCACCTCCTGATTATATTCTAATGGCTGATTGCATTTACTATGAGCAGGTACTGTACCACCCATTCTGATTTGTAACAAATGTCTGTAATATTCTCTGCTTAAAGGGTTACTTCTGTTTTTTTTTTTTTTTGGTTTTTTTTGTTTTGGTTTTTTGTATTTTTTATTGGGCGGGGGTGGCAGTGTTGATATCATTTTGTGTATTTTTAAGCCAACTTCTGTAACTACAAAACTGCCTGGGAAAATCAAAAACACTTCAACTAAAATAAAACAACAAAGTGAACCTATCCCTTTATGGTATTGCTCATTGGAATAATATGTTAAATAAAAAATATGTTTTCTTATGAATGGATTCTATGAATTCAGTTTTTCAAGCTGACCACTCATGTCATCCATTTACCCAGCTGTTTTTTGTTCCTGTAGCTTAAGCACCTTCCTCATGCTAGGTATGATTGCAGTGGTTCTCACAGGAGGTGATCCCACAACATTCCATTCACAAGCCCAGTTACTTGGCAGTTAATTCCCACTATGACCTGTTTTGGTGGAATAATGCATTTGCCAGTTCATAATAATCCACATGGATGACTTGCAGTTCTAGCATCCATTTTGTGCAAATTGGAGTCTCATTGAATCTTCAAAGGGTTTTCAGCAGCACGACCAGAGGTTTACACCCCACAGCAGCAGTCACGATTCCAGTGTCTCGTGCCTGAAAGCCTGGTGTTTCCTTATTCCTGCAGTCTTTGGAGCCACTGGTGAAGACTCTGAGAGATCTTGCTGGACCAGAGACCTGTGTAATCTGTTGCTATGAGCAGCGCACCATGGGCAACAACCCAGAAGTGGAGAAGCAATTCTTCCAGGTGAGCGAACATCGATCAGCAAACCTTTCTCTACAATAGGGCACTATAAATTTAGTTGTGTTTGCACCATTTGAGAATATATAGAATAGCTCTCCTAAGATTGCTACGACACTGGTTGGAATAGCACACTGAAATCACACCTCTGTTAAACATGTTAAATTTGAAGTTTAGCCTGTCAGGTCTTAAAAGAGACAATTTGCTATTTCAGAATGTATTCGATTTACTAATTCAACATCAGTGACTTTGCAATCCAGATTGTTAGTCATGCTGTATGACTGGGGCATCTCTTTCCCACTGAATTTAGCTTGCTTGGAACCTCCATGGTCTTGCTTGTGTTTTCAAAGCTGAAGATGGTTTTTCCTTTCCAAAATCAGAGCTGCAGGCCTTCCTTTCACACTTACACTCATCTTTTCCATCCACATCCGAGAGGGAGGCTTTTGATTGGTTCTACTGTAAGAGAGTCTGTGGTTGGTGTTTACTTCTTGTCTCATTAATGTTCTTCCGTCTGTTTTGGCCAGCTTCTACTGCAACACTTCAGATCGGAGAAGATCCCCGAAGAGAGCCAGGACCCAGAGTTCAGCAGCCCAGACATTCACATCCTGCACCTTTACCCACTGGCCTGATGTTGCACTTGGGGCCTCTCGTATAGGAAGTGCCTGCTTCAATACAGAGAGCTGTCTTTGCCCAGTGATACCCAGGAGAAAGGTTTGAGGCTTAGCACTCAGCCAATGTCCAGAGCCAGCAGGTGAAGCAAGGCTTACAGTGAAGGATCAGGCTACTGCTCGCGGTTCTCTTACACACTCCCTTCAGCATAACATCTCATCACCTACAGTACTTCTGGGAGTGGACTCACTTTGAAAGCGCATGTGATTTTGCCTCCTTGTGAGTTTTATTACTTGGGGGTTGAGTGTTTTTGTATATAATAAATTTGGATTTTTATACTATGACTTGGATTAAGTAAAGGTTTGGATTGACTGAGACACTGTGCTTTACCAGTCCATGCAGCAGAAACATGTGGAAGCACAGCCCAAATAAAATTCAGCAATATGTGAATACGACTCAAAATGAAAATGTGTGCTTGTTGTAAGATGACTATTAATTTGCATATGGAAATATAAAATATGAAAAATGTCTAAGGGTGTCATCACATACACCACAAAGGTCAGTAGAGGTGTATTTCCTTGTCTTGATAGCCTCACAATGCAGATCATTGTAAAGCTTCAGGAAGGTGCGAGCTCTTTTGAATTTGATTGTCATCGCTTCCTCAAATCCATCTGTGTGAATTCCATTTTTTGCGCTCAATAAAGTGAAAGGCCTCTGTTGTTTGCTGTGGTTTGACAGTGAGAAATGCAATGGGGTGTATGATTCACATTCTGTGCTTGAGGTAGCATTGCATCACTAGCTCGGTGGAGCACAGCATCGCGCTGTCTGCTCTGTGCGCGAGTGCGCGGTGATCAGCCTAACCTGAGCCTCGGAGCGCTGGCCTGGCGTGAACTCTGTGCTCCTACTCAATGACGCAGCGCCTCATGCGGCTCTTTCTGACGCAGTAACTCATGCATTATTGGAGTAGGTGAAAGTGTCACATCTGCTTTTGGGGGTGCATTCACTTCATTGCCTGTCAAGAGGCTCGCAAAACCCTCTTTCTCCTGACAATTCACTGTAAGTGTTCCTGGCAAATGCTTACTGCTTTGGCCACTGGAGGGCAGTGGTAGTCCATTAAATCATCAACTGAGGTGAACAGTGCCTGAACAGTGCTTCATATGTCTATAAATTATATATGGGTGAATATGTTAATAAGCATGGGCCTTTCCTTATTTTCACGATGATGCTTATAGTGTCACACAAACCTGATTTATCATGATGGGTCCATGAGGACGAACCACAAGGCAATGCTTTCCATGTTGCAGTTGTTCAGGACAGCTTTGGTCTGAGATACCAAATTCCTTTCATCACCTGATAGTGGCCCTTGATCTGTGTGAATGTTGCAGGTTTCTTAAGAACAGAAAGACTCCAAAAACCCACAGGCACTGTGACCCACCAGGACATCCTTTTTGTAAAGCACGGTGAAGCTGAGGGGTCCAAACCTGGCCCTGGAGAACCAGGGTGTCTGCCATTTTTTTATTTTTAGTCCCCCTACGTCTCTCCCTTTCCCTCTCAAATAGAACGCTTCCTCTGCACTTGTGAACTAAGAGGATTTTTTCAAACACTTCAAATTTTGAGGGATATTATTGTCAATTTATTGCGTGAGCAGCAGACCAAGTGAACGTCTGAATATCTCAAAACAGTTATTATTATGAATTCAGAGAAAAAATTCAGGATTTGTGTGGAAAGAAGCTGCCAGTAGTAGCATCCAATACTTGGTCAGAAATGCACAGCAGGCAATCTGGATTGAATGGTTCATTGCAGTCCATGGTTCTGCAGTGAGCACACTGATTTAGACGCAGCAGACCCAAGCTTGGCAGGACAACATTTGTGGCTGTAAATAGTGCCCTTACACCATCTGTGCTTCCCTCACACACACACACACACACATAATTGGACATACAGACATACACGTGTCTGCTACACTGAGCTGAGGCAGACTTCCACGTAGATGTACCATGTGAAAACATTTCAGATCTTGCCCGTCACAATGAAGGCACCCCACTGAGTCAACAGGTTTGGGTCTTCCCTCAATAGCCTCCACTGCCATCTTCAAGCACTATTCCTCTCCATAAGTGTCCAGGGGAGGGGGAGGGGTGGTGGTAAGTAGTAATAAGGCAAGAGATTAATTGCCATTTGTTGCCTTTCCTATAAATAGCCAAAGCGGCTCAGTTGAGGTAATTATCCCCCATGCCCTCCTCTCTATATTTTCCTGGCGCAAAAGAGCTATTAGGATCACAGCAGTACAGTTGCGATTCCCTCTGGTTGCCGTGGAGAGGATATGTTTAGCCTAATTGCTTTGACAGAGAGCTGGTGCTGAGTCCTCCCAGGGTGGTGGCAAAAGAGCCTGGGGGGTAGATGGAACAGATGAGGGGCAGGATAGGGGTGTCACTCAGAAGGGTACTGGTGTCCATTGAACCCCCCACAAGTATACTCTGCTTCTTCTTCCGCTTGTTCTTTCCAACATACATGAGCCCTGAACCGTGCCCTCATATTCAGAGCAAGAAAAAATCAAACCCACCATTGTGGGTCACAACAGCCCTGGTTTTAGCTTTAAATAGCTGCTCATTTCAACGTATGAATCCCAAGAGTTCCCAAATGAGGATATCGATGAGAGGACAGTCTGGTAGAGCAAGGAATGCTGTCATTCTGAGCCTTACAGTTCAGAGTTTCCCGACCCTGTTTAGATGTGTTCCCACAGGAAGCTGGAGGCATGAACCTAGGTGCTAAAATTCCTGGGTATAGCATTCTTTGGCGGTTCTCCTGAGAGGAATGAGAAGATTTTGCCATTGGCCTGGGGAAGCTGCTTAGTGATACAAGCTTAAGGCCAGCAGATGGCACTGTTCACACAAAACAAACACATGATGAAATGTTGCCTATATGGGAGACTGAAAGTTCCTCGTGCATTTGCATGTATGAAATCTGGATTGCATTCTACAATTCTGTGCTCTTTTCTTGCACTTACCACAGAATGGGAGTGAATTAGACTGATGAAGTTCATTGACAGGAAACATTCCAACCAACTGTTTTTGACAGGCATACTTCCTTGGTGACAGTTGCCATGAGAAGCCACAACTTCCTCTCTCTTCCTCCGTATTACTAATCTCTGTCAGAAGGGAGAGCATGTGTCATACTCACTGTCCCTACTGGGGGATTTTTAGTAGTTATCACTAAGAAGTTCCATCAGGTAGATGAATAAGTCAACTGACCCCACGGTTTCTATCTCTTCAGGACCCCCAGCGTGTGGGTAACGGAAGCACTGGTCCGCTGCAGAGGCAGGTGACAGAGAACAGAGAAAGTGACTAGGCCGTGATGTTTCCCCATTCCCCCAGCCACTCTGATTGGTGCTTGGTGACCTCATGTGGCAAGCAGGAAGAGTTCAGCGAGCATGCTGCACACTAAGCATAACGTCCAGCACACAGGGGCAGCGTCCGCCACCAGGTCTCACACGCGCGCACAAACAGGACGTGGTCCTGTGTGCCCGGCAATGCAGGCCGCTTATATCTGGGACCCGGATCCCCTCTTTAGTCTGTGAGATCCCATTTTAGCCTCAAAGAATAAAGAGACAGATGAGGCTTTCTGCTGACTGTGCTCTGGAAGGCACAAGCTTGCACGTTTCGAATGGCAGGCCCAACAGACGGATTCTTTCCTGTTGCAGCGTGCTCATACCTTCGCACAAACATTATTGTATAGCATTCCATTCGAACGTGGTTTAGATGTTCAGTCAAATACAATCAACTGTACATTAAATGTTGGTATTCAGTTTTTACAGGGCGGGGTTGGAAGCCCTTCCTCCTCATACAGCGATGGTGTTTCAAATTGAAAATTGACATACTGTGCATCTTATGCCTCTTTTATATAAGATTTGTAACTCCTTGTTTTGTTTTTATCAGGGCAGATATTAATTTACCTATTTAACTCCAACAAATGGTAAGTCAAAAAAAAATTTACTTTTAAATGTGGAGGCGGTGGTATAAATGACTCAGACCTCTGTGCCAAGTCCCTCTGGATGCTAATTTTCCAGATCATACTTATGCATACATTGTCACACTTGATAAATGAGACGTGAGATGCTAACAGTACATAACAATTTATATATCCAGGGTTTATAACACAATGATGATAAGATGATTGAGAAATTGTGTCGCTTTTAACCTTTTAGCCACAGCATTGAAGATTAAATGGCATTATTACAGTTCCAGCACTCTAGTCCTAGAACTGTAATAATGTAAGTCCTTCTCACCCCATTTCCCCCTCTCTCTCTCTCTCTCTCTCTCTCTCTCCCTCTGGAGAAATATAGGAGTGCCTTGACCACAGAAGATTGGAGGATACTGCAAGAGGGGGGAAGTGGGGACACTGACACGGAGGAGCTGTTTCCCAGGTTGCTGCTGAAACCTGCCACTGCAGAGAGAAACTGCCCTGTAGAAGCTGCCCTTGTGTTAGCATGCAGCGGACTTGCAGAGGAAAGTTCTCCTTGGGGTTATACCAGTCAATGCTTTAGTCTCTCTCATGAACCCCACAGTGGGCAGGGGCTGGCCTTTCTGAGGTGTCAGAGAGACAATTTGCCACTGATTGAAAGACTGTGTTAGGCTGGGTTCTCTTTCAAGCATGGTTAGCTCGTCGGTGGCAAAACTTGGATAAGTGTTCATAGTTCCAGCGCTTATTTTTAGTATTTACTGCAGCAAGAAAAGAAGAAATGTGGGCTGCATTGTTAATTTCTTGCTGGGACAGGCTAAAATGGCCATGCACCTCAGCAGAAAGAAAAAAGTAGAAACGGGGGTTAACGGTTAACATCATTGAGATGTATAAATCTCTTGAGTTGTTATTGATTAAAGAAAGATGCAGAATCTAGGGTTTTTTCAGGATAGTTGGTGTCATGGGGAGGCTATGTGTAATCTGGAGGGAGGAGATGTAATATTTAGCAACATACTGAGATAATGGAGATACAAATGATCGTGTGTTTCTTTCTGTAAAGGTTTACATTCTGTTGCTTTGTTTGACTTTTTCTCCTTTCCTTTTTCTTGTTCCTTTTTCACTTTGTTTCTTTTTTGTATGTGCATCTTGGTATTTGATTTGGTGGTTTCTTTATTTTAACTGTTGCTGAATGGCTATAGGTATTGTACAATAAAAGTTTGTTAAAACCCAAACTCTCTCTCTCCCTCCTTCTCCTTATCCTCCTCTCTTTTCTCTCCTCTGTCATTCAGCTGTTTCTGTCTTTAAACCTCCTCCCCCTTCCTCCTGGCACTGACTCATTGAACCATTCCATCAGGCACAGTAAGACACATCTGTCAAAGCACTGAGCACACTATCTGTCAGTATGGCCTGTCATGGAGGAGGAGCAGGGACAAACATGACATTATGCTATGATCACCAGGCTTGTAACAAGATGTTCATGGGAATAAAATGTGGATGGGCCACCACAAAGTATTTCGAGGTCCCAGAGAGATTCAAGATTCCCATGTTCAAGCTGTAACACAAAACGCAAGCCCGTTGAAATGTCTGTCAGATAACTTTACAGCATGAATGGCAATGATGCTCCAAAAGGGGTCCAAGAGGATGCGCATTATTCCCATGCGCATTCCCTCTCTGTTTTGTTCTTGGAGCTGCTGGCTGAGGACCTGTTATGAGGAACGGAGGCACGTCCGATCAGTGTGGTTTATGTGCCGGAGTGTTTCCTCTCTGATGAGTCAGCTTCCCAGGGTTGGCCCGCCGCTCAATGATGTTTCCATGCAATAACATTTCCATATGTACCCAGCTGAGCCTGTTTTTGCAGAAGATGTCATGCATCCAGTCATATCTGGGAGGTTTTTTGGGAATATTATGCAAAGGATGTACGTCCATTGTTTACATGTTAGCTCCAATTATATTTTGCAACCTGTCTTCCTGAAAACACTTCTATTATGCTATTATAAGGCCTAATTGATACTTGTAGTGAAATGTAAACACACATTTTGGTGTATTGTGAAATATCTCACCGAAACATGGGCTATAGCTGAATTTGTGTAGAAAAATGTGCTGTGCATATCAAAACTAACTAGAAATTATCTATGATAAATATTAAAATGGTAAATGTAAAATGTTCAAACAGCTGTTCTTAATCAGATTTGTCTAATCTGATTAAGCAGTGGACCACTGGAGTTTTTGAGTGCTGTGTCATAAAGACATTCTGGTTTGCATATACATGACTGATTTATCAATTTAATGTGCTTTGTAGTTAATGAACACCATATCCCATCTGGAAAATAGATATCCGTGAATTGTCTGCATGGACAGTTTTGTAATGTGCAAGTTTACAATGCCTTGTACAGTGTTGTATACATAGTGTATGTCATCAGATAACATCAACAAGCAATATTCCAGGCATGGGTATAACATACAAATGTTATGGGGGGACATACATTGCTATTGTGTTACTATTTTAGTGCTAATTGATGACTCACTTTTCGCTATGCTAATATGGCCAAACTCTGCAGCCAGAGAGGAAGTGAATATGACATCATATCTTTGGCTATGACATCAATGAGTAAACACTGTTAATATGGATGTGTTGCTGGGTCACATGGTGCAACTTTATTTACCTTGGGCGTAATTTATCCAAAGAGAAGGGTCATATCTTCCAACAGAGTTAAAAACAGTCACTCAAAGATAGAGGTGGGAGTGAGGGCATTAAAAATAGATGTTAGCACGCAGTAACAACACATCAATACTTGAATATTTGACTGCGTGGATTTATTTTCATTGTTTCCTCAACTATTTTTTCCTTTCTGGTGTTAATGCATGAATGACACATAACTTACTATATCCCTGTAAATACATGAAGTGTATTAATACTATGCTCTTTAGATGTGTACTTACAGGGGATTTCACAAATGGTATATCCAGGAGAAGAATTTCCTCTTAATAAGAAATGCCCTCGATAGCCAAAATCGAATCCTGATTATGCAGGTGCTGACTGTGGCTGAAATTACCCCAGTGCTAGTACTTGGCTGGTTCTCTGGGTTGGTGAAAAAGAGTGAAAAATAGTTCTAGTCAGCTGCAAGCTTTTTCTCAAACAAGTGTGTGCAAGTTAGTGATTGACATGACTTGTTTCCTTGAAAAAGTCACATATTTGCTAATTAAATATATGGAGAGTGTTTTCTTTGATTGATCGAGCTTATACCAACCAACAAGTGTGTATTACATTACATTACATTACATTACATGGCATTTGGCAGACGCTCTTATCCAGAGTGACGTACAACGAAGTGTATAACCATAACCAGGAACAAGTGTGTCGAAAACCCTAGAGAGAAGTACCATTCCAAGTGCAGGGAACAACTGCATAGTTCAACTTGGACCCTGTAGGTTAAACTGATTAACACTAACACAAACAAGAACAGCAACAACGCATTCTATGCAAAAATACAAGCAGTAGTTAAGACGAGTGCATTAACTAAGTCAACTACGAAACAGCTACCTAGTTACAACCCTAAGCTTACAGTCAATTTAGAGATTACAGGGAGGTAGGGAGGGATGGGGAGAGGTGGTAGCCTGAAGAGGTGAGTCTTCAGTTGTCGCTTGAAGTGGGTCAGGGTCTCAGCTGTTCTGACCTCCACGGGGAGGTCATTCCACCATCGTGGGGCCAGAACAGACAGGAGACGTACAGAACTGTGTACAGAACAACTGAACAGTAAGTGCATTTTACGTCCAAACAAATATAATTCCTATTAAATATTGGCATTTGTTTCAGGAGGATGAATGGAGCACTCTATGGAACACTCTATGGTGATGAATGCAGCACTCTATGGTGGTCAGAATATGAATTGTGGCAACAATTCATTACTGAGGGAAAAGATCCAAAATAAAAAGGAATAGCTGTCTGTGGGGATGTCGCCTGGGCAGCAGTTCCTGTGACTGCCAGACACTGTTTATTCCTCCTCTCCTTTGGGTGGCGCTGTGCCAGGACAGCTGCAGTGCAGCTGATGGGGTAAAAGAAGCCCTGTGAGAATCTCACACTCCAGCCTTCAATTCAAATATGTACCCCAATGTTCTGCTGCCCAGAACCTTGCATATATTCACTTTGGAAAAAGCAGCCATAGTTCATAGTATTCAAGTTTACCTGTGTATAACTGGCATCAGTCAGTGTCCTCTGTTCTCACTGTTCTGTTTTTTTCTCTCATGAACATAAATCACCAAATTAATTGAGCAACCATATGTTCAGTACACTCACTAACAGTAGGCAGGGAAATTCTGCACTGCCGTTGCATCACAAGGGAAAATTCCAGATGCTTTTGAAACCATTTTCACATGCTGCTATGGTCTCATTTTGATCACATATAATAAATCAGATCTTATGAATGTACCAAAGCTCTTTAAATCCAGCTTTTTAATTTTAATTTTCCCCCAATTTGGAATGACCAATCAAATTTTTACGCCACTCACAACATCGTCCTCTGTCAATTAACGAGAGTGCAACCAGTAACACAGGCGTTGCAAGGCTGTATCTGATAGGCTGCAGGCATCAGGGAATTCGTAACTCATGATGAGGCGGGACAAACCCTGCTAACAGAAACCCTCCCTCTCTAGACAATAGTACATTCAGTTATGCATTGCCAATGGACCTCCCAATAACAGTTGCCATTGGTTTGATCAGATTAGATTCTGAACTGCATGGTGAAGTGGTCTGTAACTGTGGTCCTGGAGAGCCACAAGCGCTGCTGATTTGTGTTTTTACCATAAAATCAGCACCCAATTTAGAACAAAGGTAACAAAGGTTATCTGATAACTGTGGGTTTAAACACCAGGCTGGACTTGCTGCCACACCCTTAATGAACAGCAAGTGACCAATGAAATCACCATTGGTACGAATCCAGCAGTCTAAGTGCCCAGAATGAGTCATTTGGAAGTTGTCCCAGGGGAAAAGGTTTGCCTAGCTTAGCAATTGACATCATACATGGATCCTCAGTGAACATCACAGGTGATTACATTCACATTGCATCCCCACTTTCCCCCACTTTGAGTTCACAGATCGCTCCAGCCCCGGCTGTCTCCTGGTTCAAGCCCATGCCATGCAATGCAACCTGGAGGCCTAGATGTATTGCCTCCATATTAATAAAGACTTCTTTGCTTGCTTGTTTGCACTATTTATTTTTACCAGCTAGTTTAATGCCTCAGATTATAGCCTGCCAAACCACTATGATTAGAGCCCTCATTAGTTCTCTATTACCATTATCCTGTCTTCAACTATTGAATGGGCCAGTGGAGGATTGGCTTTTATATTGATGGGTTCCTCCTGAGATTTCTTCCCACCGGGGAGTTTTTTCTTACCACTGTTTGAATGTTTTTTCTTCTCAGTGGAGAGTTTTCTACCTTGTTTGCTGGCTTTTGAGGGTTCAAGTTCAGTATTTCCCAATTTTTCTATTTCCTGTTTTTCTGTAAAGCATTTGTGTCTCTGTTATACAAATAACATTGAATCAAACTGAATCCACTGTATATATGCACTAATTCTGTGTATACACAGTATCTCGAGCAGTGGAGCACACCCACACAATCTCCACCACCCCTTGGGGGTTGGGTTTCAACAGCACAAAAGAAACCAGTTGCCACAATGCCCCATTGCTCCAGTGCAGCACAGCCAGGAAAGGGGCTGTCCTCTTTTTTACCACTTGTCAGTAAACTGTGAGGCAATATGTCGTCAGCCTAATTAGGGAGGCCGAGCATGAGACAAATGAATTAGACAGATTAGGGTGGCCAATAAAAGCTGGCAGAGTGGCTTTGACTGACATGTTATGGAGGAGAGAGCTGTACTCCCCATGAAGCATCAGCCCTGCAGCTAGTGGGGCTTGAAGGGCAATGGGTGTATATGACTAGAGATCGGTAGCTGGACCTGATCCTCTCCCTGCCCCTTTTCCCCAGCCCTTGCCTGAGGGAGGTGAAGAATGAGCTTAAAACAGTAGGGACCACCTGTGGTTTTTGTTTTCTCAGACTGTGTCTCCTGTAATCATTTAAACAACCCAATCAGAACATTCACGCATCACACAATGAATAAGGCATTGGAAATATATCCGTCAAGTTCTCAGTTAGGGGATGCTGCACACTCTTCATAGTTATAGTGTCAGACTATGGCCTCCCACTGGAGAAGTGCAACTCTACCTGCTATGGGGTACACCAGTGAACGGATCCAAAACCAGCTTACCCAACCACTATTCTGATTCCAGTAGTTATGTGTAAATAATGTTAAACTGATCTGGGGTCACTCCGGGGGGGGGGGGGGGGCAGTGGGGGGGGGCCCTATTCATTTCTAACAGGGGCTCACAGCTTGAGCACACCCCCCTGCATGTCGCTGGGTGGCATAGCCATACATTTCCCTATGGAATCTGTCATCATTAAAATGTGGGAAGCAGAGTGGGGACCTTTGAGAGGTGGGAGAGGGGGGAGAGGAATGGGAAGTGACTATTTCACTGAGTCACCACAGCTCAGCCGAAGCTTTGAGCGAAAGGGATCCTGTGCTTGGGCGTGGTGTGGCGAAGTGACTGCTTTACACAGGCCAGCTGCCACTCTGCTCAACCAGACAGGGCGGTAATCAGCACAGATACCATCAGAGGGGAAGATGAGAATGCCAAGGGGAAGCAGTACGTTCTGGCACTAGTGAAGTGAATTGGCTGGAGGGAGAACTCCTGTGTGTGTGTGTGTGTGTATGTGTGGGTGTGTGTGCGTTTGTGTGTGTGTGTGTTCATGCATGTGTGTCTGTGTGTGTGTGTGCACGCGCATGTGTGTGTGCGTGTGCACGTGTGAGTGTGTGTGTGTCTGTGCGTATGTGCATGTGTGTGAGTGTGTGTGTTTGTGTACACACATATATGTGTGTGTGTGTGTGTGTGTGTGTGCCATGCTGCAGCAGATACCATTTGAAGCCATTGCACTCCCTTATAACTGCAAAGGGGGCCGGGCTCTGATGGTTGAACAATGGAAGCCTGAAAGAGGAAGAGCAGCTGCCCTGTCTCAGAGCTCCAGGTACTGTCAGCTGAGAGCGAGAGATGCTGACTCCACTCTCCACTTACAATCCTAACACCGGCCAAGCCTTTAAGAGTGGGCTGAAAAACAGCATCTGATGAGAGCAGAGAGACATACAAGATCAGCATATGTAGCTCCTGTCACCCACGTGCACTGGGAGTGTCTGTTAACAGCCTAATCACGTCGGATATTCCCACAGTCATTGTAATCCCATTTCAACTTAAATAGACACATACATGTTGTCAACAGAAACACACAAGAGGCAGACACACAACATATCTGTGTAATACATTTAGTGGATATTAGGTCCATCCCCTGTTGCTAAATAGCACAACAGCAGACTGCAACTCTGGCCAATTAATGCAATTAGGAATTGTTTTGTAAGAGATTTGTAAGTCGATAGTTACAACATATGCATTTATTGTGAAGCCCTGTTTGAAGTTGATGTTCTGGGATAGATAGTTTTTGCCAGGAGGCAGGATGCTTGAGGGCAGCTAACTGCATTGCTTACGGTCTGTTATACTAGGGTGAGTAAAAGAATTCAAGAACTGAACTAAGATGGACCACACACAACCCAGTAAAAATGCTACAGTGTCATAGCATAGAATTTTTCTACCAAAACACTCGGATGCACGAAACCCAAATGAACTATTGCTATTAAACGTCAAATCTTTATTTCTTAATTCAGATTTAAGTTTAAATGCATGAATGAAAATTAAAAAACGAAAACACTCTCAAATCACATACTGCATATCCCACGAAAGAGCAATATGTTTTCAATATTGTTGTGTATGTACAACAATATTATCCAACCATTACATGCATGGGTGTGACACTAGTTGGTAACATTATCAAATGTGACAATGTTATAATTACTTAAAATGACTCAATTTCTTGTACTTATTATGTTGTACTTTTACATCCTGTATATTATCACTTGCTGTCATTGTTTTGTGTAAGGGGACAACTGTCCTAAGATAATTAGAAATTATGAATGTTTTTTAAAGCATTGTTTTTCAATATTCCCTGCTATGATAATACCACATTGATTAATTTTCTTCTTTACAGAACCTCCCCAATGCTTTCTGGTGCTCAGCCATAACTCAATATTACTTCTCTCCAGTGTTTGGGTAGTAGGCTATCCCTTGAAGCAAAGACAAGCTAGTCTGCAAACATATTTACCATATCATAACTGATAAATGGCAAGGCCACTGCCATTCAAAATGTACAATGCATTAGTTAATAGTTAGCAGAATGGACGTGAGCTCACTTCTATACATACGTGCAAAAAATCACATTTGTAACTGTGGTTTCCAAAAGGACGTGCCTCATTTGGAGAGTCACACCGGAAGCCATTCAAGAATTTCCAGAAATGGGTTGGGGGGGGGGGGGGTGCAGAAGACATTGTGTGAGCATTATGTGATTTCACAACCCACTGATTTTTTTGTAAGGCGGGGGGGCAACAGGTGCATGGAGGCCGAGCCACATGACACTGAATGAGCGTGAGAGGAGATGTCTGTGCTGTGGGTGGTTACTTTATGGAAAAGAAATATCAAGAGACTAAAATAACCAACGGAAAGCACAACAATACATAAACCTGAAACCATTTTTTGAATGTGTTAGTCCCACTTTACACGTTTACCTGCTTTTACAATTCAACCATGTTGTGTTTTTGTGGCAAATCAGTTGGGATGGTATTATAAGGACAAGTACGTTTAGTGTTTTCATACAAAACGCAAACTAGACTTCTATTCCACTATGATTTCATATGCAGAATTGAAACATCTGGGCCTTCTGTGGGGAAGCTGCAAATCAAGTTCACTTCCTCATTTCTAGCCTCTCTTTCTCTGTGGATTTCACTTTTAAAAAATGCACAGAGGAACAAAAAGAACCGGTCTGTGCTCACGTGTGTGTGTGTGTGCGCGCGCGTGCGTGCAGGTGTGTGTGTGTGTGTGTGTGTGTGTGTGTGCATGCATGTGTGTGTGTATTTTCTCAGTACTATGAGTCAGGCAGTATGGGAGGGGGCGGGTGCACAAACAACAGGCCATCCCTGAAAACCATCCAGTGATTCCACATTCCTCCCCACTGACCCCTCGCAGTTACTCACTGAGAGTTTTCATAATCGTCCTTTTAACCCGATCCCTGTGCTCCTCCTCCCACCTTTACTTATTGGCTTTACACTTGCCTTCCTGCCACCAAAGTGCACTTTGAAATGGACACGCGTGCTTTGGCAGAGAAGAAGTGCGCTGTGCTCTACACCCAGCTTCTTCCATGATTGCCAGACATTTGGACAGCAGTGGGATCTGGGGGCCAAGGACTGGTCAGTAATCAGGCTCCATTTAACATTATAACAGGAGCTCATTATTCCACAAGTTACCGTCCTTCATTTGTTTGAACAGTGCAGGCTGTGTGAGCGTCCTTGAGCAGGGCTCGGAACGGTTTGAGTGTGTAAATATACCTGGCACGTCCCCGCAAGTGCACTCTTTGAAGTCTCGGCGTTGCCTCCCTGGCGTTTCACAGTCATTGCAAAAGCACAACACGAGATGGTACCGAGAAATTATTCAGAAAGGAGGGAAAAAAAACCGTTGAGTCCCCAGGCACAGAGGGCGTGTCAACAGCAGCAGCTGCGAGCGTACAGAGGCTCTAGTGTTTCGCTATGCGGAGTCACATGGCATGGGGCTCCTGTTTCACGCCAGACTCGGTGACATCAGGAGGAACGCAAAGCTCAACCCCTGTGTTCAGTCTTTAGCAGCCGCCGTGACGTAGCGGCCCCCACTTCTCTTAGCACCTCGCAGGGGGCCATGACCCCATTGGTCAAGCTGTCTGCTCGTTACTGTTCAAAGGCGGTTCAAAACCACACCAGGAGTAATTTATGCTTTGGTTAATGGGCCTTTATCTTTTGAAAAGTCAAAATGCAGAGGTTAGAAAATGACACAATAAAATGAAAAAATATGAGGTATTTCAATGAATGAGCAAAATAGCAACAGTGCACTTTGGGTTTTTTTTTTGTATGTGGTATATTGAAAATATTACACTTCCTTGTCCATTTTTATAAGCAGTGCCAGTCCAATCTTTTCTGAACTTTCCTGATCATTTGAGAAGAGGGTAGAATGACAGTCAAATATTCAAGCATTGTCAGCCTCTACGGGCATTCCTTTTGAAATAATGCTGAGAACAGTTCACAGAAGCTCATTTTACTGCAGGCAGTAACAAACACATTAGCTTATCTCAAATGATTACGCTGAAGTGTCAGTCCTTGTCTTTTCTGGCGTCTATTGCTACTGGCCAAACAGTGCTCAATACATATCGCAGTGGTCATAAAGGAGGACCACCATAAAAGAGCTCTGGCTCTGTTTCCAAGCTCCCCAGCTGCAGCAGACAGTGCACAGCAACCAAGAGGGCCTCAGTAGTCAGATTTAATGCTTTCTGCTAATGAAGTTTTATCAGAAAGCGAGTGCGCGGGTGCCACGCGCAGAAGCGGCGTGATGGGTAGTAATGAATCGTCGTTTTAATGAATGCCTCTGAGCGGCTGGAATGCTGACGCAGTCAACTTCGAACAATGCGCAACAAAAAACTGAAATGGTTGCAAGATGAAGCCCCCCCCCCCCTCCCCCCCTCCTCCTCCCAATATGGAGCCTCTGTGGAATTGCCGTACATGTTCATTGTCCATATTTGGCAGCACAGAATTGAAACACTTTGTTCCTTATTGTGATCGCGTGGAATGCAATTACATTGACCGTAACAATGTGGCAGGAAGCCACAGAAATCACAGGAGACACTTTTCATGCATTGTAAAAACTTTTTTGAGCACAGGCATTTGTTTTTTTTGGCAGTAAGGTGAGCACATAACAAACAAGCATGATCACATTGCATAACAATGTAAGGATGGCTGTATGGATATTACACAGGGCACTGTACTGGAGGCCAGACTGGAGACTGGTTGTGAACATAGATCCATTTGTGCCATTTCAGACTTGTGTAAACACATGTGCAGGTAGTCTACATGCACATTCTCAGCCTTTATTTAAGGGTTTTTATACATGTTGCTTTCACCATGTAGACGTTACTGCACTTTTTATGCCTATTTCAGGGCACCATAATGTTTATGTAAATGAAAGTAGTCATGATTTGTGCTTTTTTGCATGAAATGTCTTCTTGACCCATCAACACCCAGGCCTGTACTGCAGCTCCTGCTTATTTCAGGGGCTATTTCTCTTCAGCATATGAAATGCATGTGTTTCAGATCTCTTGGAAAGGTGTTTTGGGGCTTTTCTTCATTACGGTGAATATTCTTCAGTCATCAACTTGACCTACCAGGCCCTTTGCAATTACTGAGCTCACCAGGGCTCTGTTTCTTCTATATGATGTCCCAAACAATAGATTTTGGTAAGCCTGGGGTGTGGTCGATGTCTCCGGCTGTTTTTCGTTTATTTCTCAGCCTCATAAAGGCTTCCTTGATTTTATTGGTACAACGCTGGCCCTCAAGTTGGAAAACGTCAATAGCAGACTGCAACGGCAATCAGAAGCCTAGAATCAGGGCTAGATGCTGAAAGCTCTTCTAAATCTGCACAAAGGAAATAATTGAACACACCCAACTAATCAGAAACACAGGTGAAGCCATTTGTCCCAAGCATTATTGTGCCCTGAAATGGGGACTATGTGCACTATAATGTATAAAAATACTCTTTAATTAAAGCTTAGAATATGCACTTCATTCACATGTGAATTGTTTGATTACATATCTAAAAATCATGGAGGACAAAGCCAAAAAATTGTTTTCTTTGTCCCAAACATTATGGAGCTCACTATATGCAGTATAAATATACACAAACCTTAGATTCATTAAATAACTAAGGGACTACCTAATAAATGCAATTTTGTGTACAACAATTAATTTTCTTTCTTCAATAAAGAAAATTTTGGCTACCAAAGCACTTATACATTACAAAACAATGTGTGATGTATGATACATAGAAGTTTTTGTATTGAGGTAAGATCTATTCAAGCTATTTTAAATGAAAACCTATTTCTGGGATTGTTAACAGCATTTATAATAACAAGTGCATGTTTTCTGGTGGGGTGGATCACAGGGAGTATCCAGAGTCTCCAACACTACGAGCATATCACTAAGGAAAAACTTAATGTCCTCCATCCAGTCTAGAGGACAAAGTGGAAAATAGTAATGACAGCAGCAAGGCATGGCTTGCAGGTCTCAATACAGATTAGGTTACCTTTTTTTCTTTCTCCCACAGACTTCAAAGCATGACTTTGGTCAGGAAGAGAAACAAAAGGGTTAGAGTTCCAAGAGAGGATTTATGTTAGTGCAGGTGAACACAGTGCAGCCTGCTTGTGTCAGTACTGGGCAGCCCAGGCTATGAATGGCAGTATAAATAAATGGTGATAAATTGGTCCATTACAGCTCCATATGCGGATATGGTCGTCTTTCTCATCGGCCCCTCCCCCTCACTATGGGGTGGTGTGGTGAGCTTTCTGGTGCAAAACGGCTGCCGTGCATCACCCAGGTGGGCGCTACACATTGGTGGTGGGTGAGGTGAGTTTCCCTTCACTGTAAAGCACTTTCAGCATTCAGAAAAGTGCTATATAAATATAAGGATATACAGTATATTTATTTATTTATTTATTATCCTTTATTTAACCAGGAAGGTCCCATTGAGATACAATATCTCTTCTGCCAGGGAGTCCTGGTCAAGATGGCAGCAGGAAAATAAAAGTTTCATATTAAAACATACCAAAGAAAATAAAAAAATAAAAAATATAATAATAAAAAAACAGACATACAAGGATCAGGAGCTAAAATAGGTCTCCCTCTGCAGTATGCAGTTTATACTCATTTCCTTTTTCAAGCACATATACAACAGGACTTTCCCCTGGACTAAAACTAACCAGCCACAACCTAAAAACATACCCTGATCAAGCTGATGTCTCAGTCTCTGAGTTACAATCTGACATTACAAACAAAGATGGGTGTTTGCTCATTTGCATTTGTACCTATTTGCTGCCCATTCTCCATTTTGGGGCTACAGTGCATCAATGATGATGCGTAATTCCAACAATCTGCGGCCTGACTGCAGCCTGATACAGGGAGCATCTAAGGCTTACTTCAGACTCAGCAAACAGCCAACTTCCTCAATCAGCAACATATCAAAAGCGCCAGTATACATTAGGGACAGTGCAAAGGTAAATTCTGGTACAGAACAAAGGAAAGACTGGAGGAACTGTCAATGCAGGTTTCCTCAAAGGACCGATACTGGAATCTATTGTGTCCTTCATAAGAGGAAGTTTTTCAATTGTACATTTAGTAATCAGACAGGATCTGGGCTCATCCTATCACTCTACAGATGTAAATCCAATAATTGGCCTTAATTTCAGTGTGTGTGTGGTTGTGCGTACCAAAGTAATCATTACCCTTCTGGGTAAAATGCTAGCAATGATGGGACAGGTATGGTAACGACACTGTATGTGCTCAGAGAGAGGGGGGGAAAAAACAAAAACGAAGATGTGCTATGTGTACTATGTGTGTGTGTGTGTGTGTGCCTGCGTGCTTGCATGCGTGTGTGAATGTATGTGTGTGTGCATGCGTGCATGTGTGTGTGTGTGTGTATGTGTGTGTGTGTGCGCTGACACTACAGACTGTGTTTACTGTGTGACATCAGACTGAAGACATAGAGACTGTAGTCCTGGGAGAAAGGTGAGTCACTCAGTACGCTAGGTCTTATGCCAGGTCTCTGTGGCCACAGGCAGGGACAGAAACTCAACTCAGTAAGGGTGCATTCCACTCACAAGAGTCATCCGTAAAAGACATGGTCGCCAAACTCTTTCAGAGTAACTCACAGACTGTTACTATTAAACTGTTATTCTCCTCACCCCCTCCCCCCAGTTTTCTCCCACTTTCGACTGTCCGTTTGCAACTTCAACCCTGTTCCATTGCTGTAGCGTCCTGCATTGATTAAGCAGCATACAAACAGGCATGTGTGTGCCAAAACTGGCAACAACAGGGTCAGCATTAGACTCTGGACCATTGGCCATACCACAGCACAAAGGGTGACTGCTTTGGCCCTACACGTCCCTCAACAGTGCCAAAAAAGCATCACATTTGAACATAATTAAAAGTGTATTTCATGGTACATGATAAATCATATCTAAGTCAGACACAAAATTCTAAATATATTCCAGCCAGTGGAAAGTACGTCAATCCCTTTCTCCCTCTGTGGAATCCTGGAAGCGGGAATATCCATTTCAAGAGAAAATTCAGCCTGAGGCTTTATTTCCTTTGCTATTCACTTATGCATCTTCAGTTGTTGGAGGAAGTCCATTCTCCAATAGTGGAAATAGAGAATGGTTACCTCAGAGATATCTCACTGGCCTAGTATGAAGTCATTAACTATAGTGGACCCTGTCTGCCGATTGCTATGGCAACAGAACAAATAAATAGATATTTACTGGCAGCTTTGTGAACCTGTCTTAAATACACTGTGACAGAAACCAAACCAGTTGCTGTGAGCGATCACCCCCCATCAGCACACAGCATAACCATACTAAATGGTGAATCATTGGACAGAATATAACTTTCTGAATGCACTGTCAGCTTCAATGACGAGTGGTTCATAAAATGGATTTCTATGACCTGAGACTAAATAATATATGATATATATGTGCATTCTATGATGCAACTGATTGCGAAGATTAATGCATATTATATCTACAGTTATCTAAAATTAGCATCCCAATGGTTTGTAAACTGTTAAACTCCTAGATACATTTCTTAACTCTATGGCAACAGTTTTTATTATCAAGGCATTAAAGGGGTAGGTGTGAAAGGTTTTTGTTGTCTATAATGGTTGCTGGCAAAAAAAAGAGTTTTTTGATCATTTTTTGGTGGAAAAGTAAAATAAAAGGGAAATCTATGGGCTCCTATGGATTTTTTTCTATTTGCAAACTGTAGGTGTTGCATTATGGGTATTATTACATATACTGGCCAATGTTCAGCTACCTGTGACTTTTGGCCTCGAATTCAGATGTGAATGAGGAGAGATGGATGGGAAATAATCAGGGGGTCGCCAGTTGTGGTCAGTAAAATTATGGCAGTGGTAATTCTAACCATTAAAGTAAACATTACCTTGGCCTTGACTTTCCCAAATATAACTCAGCATTATTGTAGGCTTCTATATACAGTACCTACTTGCTCTTGCCTCCTCTTTTATTTAAAAATAACACTCAGACCACCCCAGAGTCCATTTTATATGTGATTAACATACCCATAATGTTACAGCCAGTGGTGTAACTTTAGTTGGGTTAAGGCTTGGTTTCTGAAGTCAGTTTTCAGAAAGAAGTAGTTTGTGTGGTTCCTATTTAAACTACTGTTTATAGTCAGTTTTTCATTTAGAACATTAGGATATGACTGTACTTTGTCCATACATGTTAGCCTTATTAAAAAAGCCTATGCGTCATACTGTGCATTTTGAATTACTCATAAATACAGGCCTGCCATCCATTAAATTACTATACACAACTGTGATCACATGGCTTCATTTGATCATGGCTAATACTCTAAACAACAGCAATGACAGAGTAGGAGAATGAAATACAAGGCATTTAAAGTTTAAAGGTTTAATAGGGGAACTTTTATTAAATTGTCTGTAGCCAAAACAGATGCTGATTATTCCATATTGTTGTGTCAGAAAACAAAGTAGCAGGACAAACACATTGTGTGTAAAATATGTTATTTTAATGCAAATGTGTAGTCTTGAGATACATTTAAGGATCCATGACTATATAATCTGCATACTGAGAGGCTATGAGTCTACATTTATCCTTATTCAGATGTACCCACAGTCAATCACCTTTTGTTCCGACTGTCACAGTGTGCAGATTGGGAGGGTAGGTTTCATTAGTTTGTTGGAACTGCTGCGGAATTGGTTTGACTTGACAGATGATCGTCTTAATTATGACAGATAGCCTTGCTGACAACAAGCTAGAGAAGCCCAACCAATGGACTTAATTTCAGCCCCGGCTCACTTACACAAACATATTCCTTTCACACAGAGCAATGGAAAATCCATATTTAATCACTTCCACAGATTCTTTCACAATTACACTCAATCCGTAGCAGCAGTTTCTTTTGTGCAGCCAAGAACAAATGATCTTTTATTCCAAAAAAGTCACAAAATCAGTGCAATATGGAAGCTAGGGAGAGGGGAAGTCCTGAAAAACAGTGGTCAGACAAACAAGCTCTTACTTGTCGTGGCTTAGCATTTACCACAGCAGTGTAGCCAGAAATATTCATATAGCTGGGCCTGTATAGAGCTAGGTAGGCCAAAACCAGGGGCTTTTCTAGCATGGATTAAAAGACTGGGAGGGAGATTGCAATCACAGATGGGGGAGGGGTGGTTGTTCCACCATATTTCCAACTGTAAATAACTTGAGCATCAAAAATATTCATCAAAAAGATTCACAATTGGTTGTGGTGGTTCAGCTGAGATAATTTGGTGAACCAAAACACTGTTTAGGTGGTCATGGTCCACCCTGGCCAACTCATACCTATGCCAGTGATGCACCTTAATTAAAAAGAGACCGTATCTTGGGCATGAAGTCAAAGCTGTGGAAAGAGTTGGTCTAGTTTACTTGCTGCTTGCAAGCACAAGGACTGGTTCGTCCATCGTGTTCTGTCAGAAGCGGGAGCAGGGCTGACTCATGCAGAGGATTAGAGCATGTTCACACAGGGATCGGACAAGTCACCACAGTGCCCTGATCTACAGGAGCTCTCAACACCTGAACACAGGTTTCATTGTGCTTGATAGGGCTAGCCTATTCACCACAATGGAGTTTCAGCCCAGCAAGGGCACCCGCGAGAGTAATAGATCAGGGGGAGGGGTGCAAGGGCCACCTCACAGAGCACAGCACAGCACATCCAGTCCAACAAGGTGCTCTAAAGAGGACTCCATGACGGTAGCTAAAGCAGTTCATGTAGGCAGTATATTGGCATTGTGTATGGATGGCCATCTTCTTTGGCCTAGAGGTAAAACAAGGCAGCATCTGTTGAATATAACATCTTATAAGACCCCCCAAGCTATGATGAATTTCACTGAATGTCCACACAGGAAGTTCACTCTGACTCTGGGTCATCCCAGGGGGCGGAAGTGGGGGCTTCATCCCCACATTCCACCAGGGTGACAAAAAGGTTGTTAAACGACGAGTCTCTGTCCATCCTTCCCCCTCTGGGATTGTAGGCTGTTGTAAAGCAGGGTAATTCAGCTCTCTGCAATGAGACCAGGGCAGCAATGGTGGCCATTATTGCCCAATTTAATTGCAGTTATTCCCTAATGGAGGCCGACATTGCCTGCCCTTGACTGACTCTGTTCTGAAGAGTGAGGTAATGGAGCATCACCTTACACAGACAAAACATGACATAAGCAGCCTCCCTCTTTCCCCCTGCCATTCCCCAAACGAGAGAGAATATGCACACATGCTAAAAGAAGACCAGCAGGTTCATGTATTTCATTTCCATTTTTTATCCCATGTAAGTTCTCAATGAACTGTTGATTCCCCCCACCCCTGAACACACACACAGTCACACAAACACAGTGAAAACAAAATAGTTTGATTGCTCCCCTTTATCTGATCTACGGCGTCTTGATGCTGTGCAACAGGTTTTTATCCTGGAGATTTATTGGAGCATCGCTTGTGAAGTATTTGCGTCATGTGGAGTCCCTTGTTCCCTCCCTTCCTCCCTCCCCCCTGAAATGTCATCATCTGGGACATCACTGGCTGTTATTGAGAAATCAGGGCAGGAAATAGAATATGACTGCCCGTGAGAACTGGCATAGGAGGGGAACTCATTGACTTACAGTGTGTGTGTGTGTGTGTGTGTGTGTGGGAAACAGTTATGTGAATGTGTGTGTGTGTGTGTGTGTGTGTGTACTTGTACATGTGTTAATGCTTCTGCCTGTGCTATTCTGCAAGTGTTTATACTCTACCTGACCTGTCTGGCAGGAATAATGTAAAAACTGCCTGGAGCAAACAAAAGATTTTTCCTTTCTTGCAGTTTTTCTCAAGTGAATGAATGAGTCCTTAAGGTGTGTGTGTGTGCCCTCTATTCCCACGTGTCTCCACTTGCCGCTGTGTTTTCAAGCTGTAAGAGTTTGAGTGTGAACGTGGTGAGTTAGAAGGTGGATTATGTGACCGTCCCTGGTTTGCATAAATAATGCAATTCAGCATGGTATCCAGAATGAACACAATGCACACAATGAATAGCAAATGGATGTTCTACACAGCAGCCATTATCTTGGAAAAGGAATAACATTCATTTATCACACACATTTAGATTTGATAATGCTGGATTCAAGCACTTAGCTCTTGAATACGTTTTGCCATGGCTTCACAGCAGCACAGCCGCTCAAGTCAGTATATTTCTGTGTCCTTCACTCCGTTAGACATGCACAGCCTTGCCTGTATTTACGTTTATAGCCTCTGGCTGAACCAGCCATATAAAAAAACTGACGAAGGAGCCCAGACTAAGAGGAGGAGGTCAGTGAAGTTTACTCTGCCACAAGAGGCTGCCAGACCCCCGCTGAGTCATGGCTGCAGTCTAACATACCACAGAGCCGCAAACCTCTTCAAAAATGACCAGGCATTAAGATTGTTTGTGCTTCTTAAGTGTCTTTTGGGAGAGTGGCAGGCTCATATGCACTATTTAATGGAAGTCCATTGTGTGTGTGGTGGCAAGTGGGAGAGCTTGCCCGTAAGAGAAGATTAACTTCGTGTAATTTGTTGGTGGAATCAGTAAGTGCCCAAGAGTGCTGGCCTGGGGTCAGTCATTTTTTGGCCTGAAATGGTTAGGGGTTGAGATTAGGGTTGGAGTAAGTGATCTTGGATGAAAGCCTGAGGGCATTGCCAACACCTACTAAAATTGAGTTACATATTGATACCAAACTAAGAGAAAATGGCTCAATTTAAAAAATATGGATACCTCACACTTTAACCTTATTCTAATAATCCTGTTCCCACCCAGAGCGCAATACAATGTTACACATATACATTGGTAGGGGGGGGACCTGAGATGCACCAGTGAAAATTTGGAGAATCTTAAGTTTAGAAAAAACACTCCACCCCTTCATGTTTCTGAATGTTACTTTATTGTGCCGATTACATCAGATGAACTTTACACTGGAAACAGCGCATAGTCAGGAAATAAAGGGAAGGTCTGTTTAGAATGCTGTCTTTATGGCAGATGACCTTGCCTGGCCGGCAGTAATCTATTGTTTGCTGAGAACCCAAAAAACTTGGTTCCAGCGAGAGATTCGGTGAGTCAGTTGTACGTGCATGTGTCACTGCCACGTGCTTACAGTCCCAGGTGCCCACAGAGAGGCACGCCCTAATGCGAAGGGAAACACCCATCGCAACTTTATAAAAAAGCCTAAATAATCTCTCGTTGCCCACAAAAGCACAGCCTACCCGGCCTGTAGCCATCAATGCTATCTTTGTGTGAACCATAAACACTCCCTTTATTGTGGGGCCTGTCTCTGAAAAGAATTGAGGCATTTCTCCCTCTGTGTCCATCTCTGACATTGCATGGAGAGACAATGGAATAACTCGGGATGTTTGTGTGGGACTGCTGTGATCCGGGCTTTTAATAGCTCACAGATGGGGGGGGGGCTAGGCTTGGACAGAGATCAAGCAGGTAATTATGAAGTCTGTGAGACTCATAACCTTGGCTCCTCGGATACTGAAGTGTGTGGCACGAAAACATAAGCTGTAGTGATGGCTATATTCCCAAGTGACCATATTTGTTTTGATGCCATGTATTTGTTATAATCCATTTTTTTAAAGATACAGTGCCCTCCAACATTATTCACACTCTTGATAAAAATAAGCAAAAATGCAATTAAAAATATGCAATTCAGGTAATGAGATGAATGCTAAAAAGACTAAACATTGTTTTTTTAGAATACAATTACAGAGATTTGTTTAACAAATAATATATTTTTCCCAAAAAGATGTGCCAAAGTTTTCCACACCCCTATTCATTATTTTAAACAAAATCTAACAGAAATAAATATGCATTAACAAGCTACTTTTTATGAAGTTCATCTCATCCTGAAAGAAGCGATTGCCTTCAATGGTTTCCTTTTCCACTGGAGTATAAACATGAGGCAAAGCACATGCAAAATCCATATGTCATTCAGGGTAAGGCAAAGAACTGTCAAAAGAAACAAGACGAAGGATTTTTGACCTTCAGTCAAGAGACGAAAATTTGTCACAAACAAAAAAAAAAACAAATGATACTATTAGATCATTAAATGAGAAGCTTGAAACTACTAAAACAGTGATATACCTGCATGGTTGAGGATGCAAGAGCATTTTCCTCCTACTCACAATGAGGCAAATGTTTTGGGATGCAAAGAAAAAAAATTGTGGGCCAAAGTTGGAGATCTACAAAATATATTTGCATCTTGGGGAAGCAAAATCTCCAGAAGGCCATTTGAAAGCATTGCCAGAAAAAGCCTCTGTTGAGGGCGATAAACAAAAATAAGCATCTGGAGTTTGTTAAATGGTATTAGAACTACGAGTGGAAGTGGCTGTTATGGTCAGATGAGCCCAGAACTGAGTTTTTGGGTACACATGCCATTGGTGAGTTTAGTGTCGGAAGAAGGATGCTTATGTTGAAAAGGTCACACTTACGATGAAATATGGTGGTGGGTCCCTGACTTATGGGGTTGTTCTGCATCTACTGGTACAAGGGCTCTTGTTATTGTCAAGAGACAATAATCCCATCTCAGACTCTCTTCAACCCGATTGAAAATTTGTGGTTTGAACGAAAGCACAGGCTGAAGGATCTAAAGTATCTTGGAAGATTCTGTATGAAGGAATGGTCAAAGATCCCCCAATATGTTCACCTCATGAAACACTGTAGATCTACCCCTATACATTCACACTTTCAAAGCTATATTATTTCTTTCTTAAAACAATGTTGCATCCTTATTTTCTAAATAGCCCAATTCTGAACACTCAGTTGTATTTGTTGGCCCAGTTGCTACATTCTCCACCAATTTTGGAAGGTTCCAACTAGCACACAGCTAGCCAGCTGCCACATATTTTTTCCTACAGTTCACCAGCTGAGCTGCACAGTTATAATTGCAGGGGACTGAGAAAACCTGTGCAGCTGATGTGCATTCAAGTTCAGCGAACAGAGGCGAATGTTTGTGGCGAACATGTTTTCTTTGTTTGCATTAACATAAACAGACATGGCGACAAGAGTGTTTGTACTCACAGCCGCTTCTGTGATCATCGATGATAAGAAAACAATAGCTAGCTAGCGAACAATAATAACATTGGCCACATTAGCAATAACATTATTGTAAAAACTGATCACACTTAACGGCATCTTCAATTGAAATACCCATCTGGGAACATTTCCCTCAGTCCAGCGTCCATTTTTGTTCGCCGCAAACTACCTTTTCAGGCCATTCGCTTATGTTTGCAAACATAAAACTAACGGAAAAAAGTTTGAAATAGTTCGCAAACATTCACCTTTTTCGCTGAACTTGAACGCACCTCTGGTGTATCAACACCCTTCATACCAGAGGATTTGCATGAGGTGGGGAAGTCCCTGCTACCTAAAATCCTCCATGAGATGTTATGGCCTATTAAGCATCACATCATGGGACTCCCCGCCACAGTAGGGCTCAAGAGCGCTCCAGTATTTCAAATTGTTTGCAGACGCAGTGCCGGAGTCAGAGAGCATTGAGGCAGAAATGTGTGTACTGTAAATGTATACCGAAAATATGCAATTACTTTAAGTATAAGGCAAAATCAAGAACTATCAACACATCAATAAGTCAGAATGTTTAAACACAGGGGGTTGGGACTGGTCCATCTTCGTAATAAAGACTCCGCTGTCTTACCTCCTCCCTCCCAAAAACAAGTTTTGTTACACTAGAAACTTGGGATATTTGATTTATGCAGTTTGGCTCTGAAACACTGGGCAGCACTTTAAAGAGGGATCAATACTCAGATCCCTGCCTTGCCTTTCCCCATCGGTCTGTTGGGTGGTGAATCCTCTCTGCCCCGCCATCAATCAAAGGGGATCAGGCCCCTCTCAGGGATGGTAGGTGCCTATTACATTGCCAGCTCAGATACACTATTCACATACATGAGCAGTCAGGACCCTCAGAGGAGCAACCAGACACACACACACACACACACTGTTAAAAATGCCAACACTTTTCCTTCAATCCCCCTTTAAGTTCATCAGCTTGCTACAGGTTATTGCGGCTATCCAATCACATTACACATAAGCCTCATAGTTGTCCAGTTCACTCACAGTTAGTGCTCGTTTTGAATTTAGAGAAATGAAACTCACCGTTAAAAAGTTATTCTAATGCTAAGAATACTCCAACGTGTTATGCGTGCATGAGAACTAACCACACATTCTTGCACTCTGAATACAGTTAAGTAGTGGGCGTGTGTTGTGATGTGCACAGTAGTGAGAAAGCCTAATTAAAGTTCGAAACTACAACATCTCTCTATCTCACAATGGACATCCTGCAGCATGTCTGTATTCTGCAATCCGCTATTTACACAATGGGTGAGGGCAGCAGCTAACCGTTTGACAGGTGAAGGCATCAAGAGCCAACCATTTTTCACACACAGTCACCACAACCTATAAGAATATTACCTTTTGGACATGTGACACCATTTGTTACCTCAAGGTCCCACAAACTGGTAATGATTCATAAAGTGGAGTTCATCAACTTCAAAGATAATCTAGAGGACAAATTTTGCTCTCTTAAAACATCATCAGGGGATTGATGTTAGGATATTGTTCAGGCTGGAATTGTGAATTAAGAGGGAATTAAATTACCATGGTAATTTCATATTGTTTCAGGTTTGCTCTAACCAACAGTGAAGTGTGTATAGCTCATTGGAACTGCAGCACTTTATCAAGTGATACTTATAACAACAGATATAACAACAGCAGCCAGTGTTTCAGGTCGGGAACACTAAGGGTTCTCCAGATGATCCAGTAATTTCATTAAAATGTGTTTTTTCACCATTTTATTTTTCTGCAACAGTCTCCAGAGCACCGGGAAATGATGTCCTTTATTCAGTCCAGGTGTTCCACCAGAGAGCCAGCCTTCAAGCCACTGCTGTCTCCTCCCAGCACAGACACACACCCACTCATACAAACAGACACAAACACACAGATTATGGCTTTACTCCTCCATTACGGCTCAAAGGCCTCTGAAAGACAGAATGGTTCAGGTTGTGGAAAGTAAAAAAAAAAAAAAAAAGGATCCAGTTTCTATGCACAACGCTTTGAAATGCGTCCTTTGTTATCAGGCAGGTTAAGTCAGCTGCACCTTATCTGCAGGCAGTGGTGGCAGATATCAGCTACTGTGTTACACACAAACCTGCAGCACTGAGCTTCAATAAATAAGTACAAGCTACTTGCAGCAGCACAATACTACGCTACAGCTAGGGCAAGGCCTTTGCTTAGCCGTTGATTGGTAACACCAAAAATCACACATTCACACTGGGGCTAACAGAGGAAATGCTACGCTGTGAAAGGTAGGCCCTATGACACACTATGATAGAAGTATGGTGCTCAGTTATCTGATTTGAAACAAATACCTGAGCCGATCAGCTCTGTGCTGCTTCTGCTAAAGCACCGCTCCCCCCTAGAAACATTTCCACACCCAGTCGTGCACAGGAGTCTGATTACTGCTGCATTGCAACACTGTTACAGAAATGCTCTGTGGAGGTGAGGTATTAGTGGTGTTTAAATCTGGGGAGCCACAGAGCAAGCAGACTGAGCTGGCAGCTGTTGGAATGAGAAGCATCAGCGGCAGTGATCAAAGTTTGTGCTGTACTTACCCTGCAGAGTCTCCCCGCCCTCCTCTCCCTTTCTCTCTTTTTCTGTGGCCAACCCCCACACCCAAAATTAGAAGACATTTGCATTCCAACCAGAGATGAGCTATTAAAGCAGGAAACCCCCTCTGCTGACAGTGCCATGGTGTAGCTCAGCAAACCCTCACTCCTCCCTCCCTCTCTCTCTCTCTCGCTCTCTTTCCCTCCCTTCCTCTCTCACTCTCTCACACACAAACACACAATTTCTTCTCCGCAATCTCTTACCAAGAACCTGTTTACCCCTCAGATGAGCAGGCATGGAGGTTATTGTGGTTCTTCCCCTCCCTCCTACACAATATCTGCAGCGTGCCCCACCTCTGGCCTTCTGGGCCTGTCTCTGACTCACCCTTACCACCTCTACTTGGCAGTCACACACCCACTCTGTCCTTTGTAAACCAGTCATGAGGCAAGTCCTCTACTGTCTACAAACCTGCCCAGTCACCATGTCAACACCTGTTTTATTGTATGTTCATACCATTCAATGTTCAATGTCTATCTGTTAGGTAGATGCACTAACCACCCTGGCTGAACCCCTCATAATTCCTCCATTCTATTAAGGTACTGAGCCACAAAACCACAGCACAAGCAAAGGCCCAGTGTGTCCAGGGGCCTCTTCCACAAAGCAGATAAGCACTGTTCTGGCGTGTAATGCCAATGTGGAAAGATCTTTTTTTTCACTGCAAAACAAATTCCACACTGTCATAGTTCTGTTAGGCGCCATTCACAGTATATTGACCCCTTGCTTGCCATTAATTTTCTGTTGTGCAGTGTAGACAGAGGACACCCACATCTGGGTTTAGCACAGTAAATCTGATCTAACTATACCTTCATGCCAAACCACACTATTTATTAGATTTAAGATGGTCTGCTTATGTATATTTATTATCTGTCAACACAAATCCATTCAAAGTTCTACCATTACAGGAAGTAGTGCTTATTCGTATCTATCAGGATTATCGAATATTGTGTCTTCATTTAAAAGAGTCTTTTCTGATTGCTGTGCACTTATTCTGCCCAGTTTTATGCACTTTTAAATTGCTATGCAATTGAAAGTGCTCTATAAATACAATGTATTATTATGTAATGGTGGACTGTACATTCAAGGTGGTATTTGTTTCATATACAGACAATGAGAATGGCTTGGCTTTGGATTCGTGTGATATTCTAAAATGTTTTGGAGATTAAAAGGCAAACATGCTATTTTTAATTCAGGTGTCATCAGAGGGTAATATACTCTGCCATTTCATTGTAGGCCTTTCAGGCCCCAACCTCCCATAACCCTGAAACAGCAGGGACCACATCATCCCCATAGCCTACTAAGCACCACCTCCCACCCTGATGACCCATTCAAGGTCCCCAAAGTGTCATAATACCCAGCACTAGCCACACACAGACTCAGTCTTTCATCATCACATACAGGAAGTGGAGGTGATTCAATTCAAGGACTTCATTGTGCATTTTGCTACTTTGCCCTGAGTGCCCTGCGACTTCAGCCAATATTTTTCATGACAAACACCCAACCTTATCTATTATTCATGCATAAGTAGTTGCAGATATGTTAACACGTGTTTATCAATACAGTTATTGCATTAATATAATCATATATTAAGGTAAAATACACAACTATCCGAATAACCTAACATTTTTCACAAGCATTTGATTTCAATTTCAGTTTAGCTTTATTTAATTTATTAAGAGCAGGTTTGGTAGTTTTAGTTTGGTATCTTTTTTTCCCCCAAGAACTCTCGTCTTTATTTTCATTTGTTTATGATAATGTTTTTTCCCTCATTTTTCATCTTAGTTTCATTTTACGATAATAACCTTGTTGGGAACACATGTAATTAATATTGTTTATTGAAAAAAGTGTTTTATGATTGATAATGATATCTAAAGACTCACAAACTCAGCACTTGGCAATGGCATATTTTTTTGCTTTCGGATTACTGGGCTAACCATGCTTTGGGGAGAGAATGTGTATTTAGGTACCACGCATATGAGGTGCAGATACATTTGCAGGGAGCCATGAATGGCTCATGTTTGCACATTCAATTTAAGAACAATTGGCATTCATTCTCTGACACACCCAGTATACGCACAAAATCGAAAGTCAGGGCATGTTTCACGAATCCCACGTTGGATTTTTGTAGGAACTTTTATTAAAAACAAAAGGTAAGAAGAATTAAAGAAAGTTTTTGAGGCCCAGTGAGTGGATTGTACTTGTAAAAGAGACAAAAAACAAGCGAAAGAAAGAGATGGGGATAGAAACCGAGGCAAAGAGGAAATGAAACTTTCCGATGCCGTTGAACATGAGATCATGCCAGGGCTCCTTCCGTGGAGTCATGCTGAGGAAACTGCGCGCGCTCAAAAATGAGAACAACCATTCGCTTGGCAAATCAAGCGCTCCATGTGCCTCAGCGCAAGGCTTTGGAATGCCCTTTGACCTACCTCAGGTACAGCACACACACACACACACACACACACACACACACACACACACACACACACACACACAGTCTTTAACATCAACAAGAAATCTCAGCATACACGCTCCCGGTTAGTCTAACTGGCTGTTGACTAGATGGTGTCTTGTGTATGAATTGTAACCACAACAGAAATGTTTTCATACCTTTTATTTATGCAAAGTTCATAAATCAATATTATACCATAAAAGCCAAAATGTTAAAATAACACCTCTTGATGAGAGTATCAATAGCAGACTTTGAAATTGAAATTTAATTTTACTAAATGGCCAGTTGATTTAATGAGAACTTTATGGCCATGATATATATTTCTTTGACTGTATCTAGCTTATTAACATTTTACATTTCAGCCCACAGTTAATATAAATACATATCCCTCTTAATTTAAGTGTTATACTTAGGATGTATAGAGAGCTATTTTTCCGTATAGAACTATGGTGTAGAAGCACAGTTCAAACTGCTGGAGCAAAATGCCTGGTCCACAGAATATTGTGCACATGCAAGATTTAACAATTGGGTCTTTTGACATTATTTTCTCACACATTTGGAGACCTTTTTCCCCAGAAGTTGCACTCTGTGAAAGAACAGTGCTTAGCTGAATGCCCATGCTACTAGTCACGAGCACTCTCAAGTAGCAATGCCGCAAGTCACACAAAACAGCAGAATGAAAATCGGCGGGGAGATCTAGCAGAGCTCTTGAAGATTTTCAGGTGTCCAGTGAGAATCCATGGGATATGCCATCCAAAGCTATGCAACACCTTTCCGCTCAGCAAAAACAACCCTGGACTTGATAAGCAGCTGGCCAGGTTCAGCAAACTTCTGGGCAAGCAGATGGTGACACGGAATGGCCTTGGCACTCTGCTCCGAATTTATGCAAGCTCGATAAACTCCTGGTCAAACAACAGCCAGCTCTGCAAAAACTAGTCTGACCCACATATTACACGTGAGTAATATCCTTTGTATCACAAGGAATTCTTGGCTTGGCCCTGGTTCCTTTGATACCACTGGTTTGTGCTCGAAGTGTAAAGTTGCCTATATTTTAAGTCACTTTTACTTGTGATAGCAGCAAATGGGCAAATGAATTGCAATTTTCATTTGTGTCCTGTTCACAAGTCAAGACACAACTCTAAAAACAGTTTTTCATTGGCACTTCCTTAGTTCTTAGTACAGTATTTAATGGTGGGGCTAATAAAATAATAGCATTGAGAATTTCACTTGTCTTTGATTGATCTATTTTAATTTTTGGAAAAAAGCTTTTGAGCAGGCTGTAAGGAAGCAATATTTAGACCAGCACAGCTATGGTCATGTTGGTTGGTGCACCTAGACTATGAAATATGGAGCCTTCCCAGAGAAGAGCAGAGAAGACCCAGCAAAGGTTCAGACCTATCCAGCGGTCAGAATAAAAATGAGCACCACTGAAATCGTGGTCATTACAATGAAATCCAATGGGAACATCAACATACACTACCATACCACTTAAATACACTATTCAATCAAATTATATTTAAAGGAGAAAAAATAATTTATTACTAAAGCTATAGGCATGGCAATCCAACCCTCAAAAGTGACTTATGGGACTCCATGCGGTCTTCCCACTCACAGAACAAGCTGTAAACAAATGCAGGTTTGAAATCTCCACCTTGATCAATTCAAACATAAAATGAACAATCAAGTATTTTCCAGAGACATGCTTTCACTTGTGAACCTTATACACGTAACAGGAAAGACACGTGAACCCCCGACCCTGTAGGGGAATGGCAGTCTGATCCCTGGGGGCCACATGGGACAGTGCTCAGACTATTACTTCCACTGAGCATAGCCTTATTTTCCAGCCCTGTCAGTCCTGCCTCATTCAGCTAGAATTACATGCATCTGGTGACAACCGTGTTCTCAGCTGAGATGAATATGCAGAGAGCGCCACTAATTGCAGGGAGGTCTCCTGCTAAATCACCCCCTGCTTTTGATTACTTGGCTGTTGTGCATACATTATCTCAGCAAAGAGTACAGTCAGCACCACCCGTATCGTCAGGCCTGAGAATGAAAACAGACTGATTCCTGGGCATTTCAATACAAAACAAATTGCAACAGAAGACTAGACACCCCTTAATAACTCCATTGTATAATAGCTCATAAGTCAGTGTAGCTTTGGGTAGTCAGGCTGCCAAAAAAATGCCTACCTGTCCGCATTTGTATCTGCTGTGGAGCGTCCCCTGATGAGACGAAGCAGTGATGAATGGGTTTGTCCTTTAACAAACCTGCACAAACTCTCTGCCCTGCATTTGAGCAGGAAAGCAAAAATGAAGTCCATGTACCTCCCAATATAACCCAATTACATCAGATTCAGTTCTTGGAAGGCCACGCTTAGCTTTGGTTTTGCTGCAGTCGTCTTATTGAATGTAACTGGTGTAATCAATCACTAAGTGTGCTTTCTCAAGTTCAGAGTTTGAAATTATAGCTCACGGTTCAAATCTGTGGGCTCGGAGTAAACACATACAAAGTTCAAATGAAAGACTGAAAAATATAATCTTTTAAATTTTTTATCCCTGAATAAATTAGTAATGCTGATTAGCGGTCTAATAATATTCATTAAATTGGACAATAATGCTTTATTAAATAATCCATAAAATTTAATTAATTGATAGCAGCACAATTTATGGGATGTTAACATGACAATTACCCTCGCTTTACCCTAGCAAATTCACATCATAAACAACCCTGTCCCTTCACAAAATGATACGTATTGAAATATTACACCGAAATAAGCAATGAATTGCTAGATCAAGTCCTGCTGACAAACTCTAGCTGACCCAAGAATGACCTCATTGCTATGAGTTTTGAACCTGGGCAGGGAAATATGACACTGGCGGGAGGGGAATAACGCAGAGAGAGAAATTCTCCTTCCCTGAACAACATGTTAGCCAACATTGTTTTGCGAAGCGAAACACCCTGTCAGTTAGGACTGGCAGTCAGAACCCAGTTTCATTCAGTGGCATGCATTACTATCCAGTGCTGCATACACCACTGGAGGAACCTAACATCTAACATTGTTCAAGTAACTTTACACATTGATTATTTACCGCCCTCTCATCCCCTTCTCACAATCCCCTCTCTCACCTAAACTTCTTCCTGCTTCAAATTAAAGTTCTTATCGAACAAGCACAAAGATGTTCCGCTGAGCCAAAAAGGCAACCTCAAACAAGTCTTAAATCAGTCTGGACTACGCTGCTGGTGATGGTCAATTGTGCCTTTGTGGAAAAGCAACATGTTTTACTGCCACCCTTCACCTGCTTACCTTGGGTCAGCGAGAGGCCAACACATACAAAAACTAAGACCTCTGGAAAAGGACTGACTCTTCCTTCCCATAATGCCCCTCCACCCCACATTTGGTATCTACTGGAAAAGGTGAGGGGAGGGGAGGGCAGTGGGAAACAAACAACAGCCTTGTTGACACACAGACACACTGTAAATCTGTTGTCAATCCCCTGACAACATTCCTGGGGTGTCAGCGGTGGGGTGGGCATGCGAAGGACGCCGCCACATGCCTCGAGTGACAACGGCGACGGTGTGGCTCGCCGTCTGACCAACTAGGCTTCGGGCTGCCAGCACCAAGGCCTCTCAGCCTCTTCAGCAGCATGACCATGAAACCCCCTTTTTCTATTGTTGAATGCTGAACAAATTATCAGTATACCTAGAATTAGGAACTACTGACACACCTGCACTAATTTCTTCTTCTTTTGTTAATTACCTGTGATTGTGTTTCTTTCATGCACAACATGATGGGTAAAAAAATAAACAAAACAAAAAATACCCTGGGAAGGACATTACCACTAACAGGTTTAAGCAGTGAAACAGCAAATTCTGGCTTCATTTGGGACTCACTAGTGCACAACTGACACCCAGCCTTGTAAAGCACAGTGAACACAATCAGCAGTTCCAACTTCTCACCAACGTCCCAATGTTCAGGGAAGTTCACTCACTTCAACCCTAGCGCCTTCCCAAAAGGAAGCAGATCAGACTAAAGAGCTTCCTTTCGTTTACCAGTACATTTAATTGAATCCATCACTCCGACATTATTGTGACTACATAACTATTCCTATTACCCCACTGTCTTTGTTTCTTAAGCCTTCTCAATTTAATCCCTGTCCAGGAATTTTCTGAATGCTTTTATGTTAATCTGTTAAACAAGATGGGACCTGTAGCAAACGCATAACAACACTTAATCGACAAACAGTCGCATTAAGTTGGCTTTCTCCACCACAGCCTGCATTTGTATTCACAAACACAAAGGCTCAAACTCTGCTTCCAAAAGAACTATATCTTGCAGACGTTTGTGATATATCAGCCATTTAAAACATCTGCAACAAAACTAAAATACTCAGCATTCATTTGTTGTAGCACAGGAAATTCTGTTACATGCACATGCCAGGACATAGTGAAGAACACACAAATCTATGCGGCATGATCACAAGCCTTTGCTGAGACTGGCAAACACTGTGCAGGGTTAATACATAAACCATGTGACAGTTACTCGCGATGGGAAAAGCATAACTTTTTTGTAGTCAACTGGAAACAAAAAGAAAAAGGAAGAAAAAAAAGATTGAGCCACTGGTGTCAAGTGTACAGCTGCTTGAATGAAAAAAGCACAATTCGGCCAACTTCCGTTCCCACTTGTTGCTTCATGAAATATTGTTAAAGGCACAGGGCTCCAAAAAAAAAAAAAAAGCAGTCTCTGAAAGCTAGAGCAATGACAATGTAATCTTCAGCATAAAAGCAGATTAACTAATGAACTAATGGCATTTAAAAAAAATCACAGCAAGTACCTTAACACACCAACTTGAAACTCCCTTTTATGCTGGTTTCAAACCTCCTAAAAAGTGTGCACCCACAGAAACCCGGAAGTCAGCCTATTGATTGTAAAAACATTGTAAAATGACTGATTATGTAACTTTAAATGACACTTGGGAAGATTGTTTTACATACCAAGATACAAATCTTTTTCTTTTCTTTTTTTGGTTTAGCAAGCGCTACAAGTTAACTCATAGTAATTTAGACAGGTGTAACAGTGGCTACTGTTCTTCTTATTCCAAGCCAAAGGGAGAGGAAACAGCTGGCAGAAACCATTGAATTCAGCATATCAACAACAACTGAGAACTTCAACAACAGCTGTGAAAGCAGCCCAAGCATTTATGCCCGTCAGAGTCATTTCAGAGGGTACGAAAGAACTGGCAAAGGAAAATCCTCTTTCTGAAAAAAGTAAAGGAAGAACACATCTCACAATTTAGCTATAGGTGGCAAGGCTTTAATGTAAGAAACAAAAATTATTTAAAATATGTATACTTCGGCTTTCCCTGACATGCCACAGCCATGATTCAAGAAGCAGTACATTACAAACCAACCAGTACAAGCCAAACTAAAGCTGGAATGCCGTCAGTCCAATCTGAAAGGCTTCATTTTTAGCTGACGTATAGGTCAAACTCCAGATCAATAGCCACAGAAAAATAAACATTTTGTAACCCAATTCCAAAGTATTAGGTCTGGCAACAAAGCAGAGTTCAGTATTACTCAAACTCTTGAGTGGAATCAACTTTGTGCATAAGGATAATCCTGATTGCACCCTCATCCCTGACACAATTCGGTTTCAGAATGGACCAGTGACTGTTGCTACATTACAAAAACACTGGGATTTTTATTTGTGTGGGGATTGTCTTGACTGCAAATTAAGAGCATGCATTACTCATCTTAACAAAAATCTCTTGCTCTTGCAAAAAAAAAAATGGCTTTCAACTTGAAGGCCACACCTCAAACCACAGTGCACATGGCATGCTAGAATCTGAATCCCTGGAGTATTCCTGCATTTTAAAGAATTTTAAGAGTATATCCCTGCGATTTCTGCACATTGCTGTTGAATTCACCATGCTCTGATTCTGCGCTGTCAAAGTTCCATGTGTTGGAAAGCACAAGGTTTCAGATTTCTCCTTTTCCTCATGGGTCAGCACACTGACAGGGCACAATTCTCCCAACTCAGTTCAAGGCTGTATTCCAGGGACTTCTGTCATGACTATGACTTGCCCTTCATGACCGTTGATTGCACTGTGTAGCAAATAATTCCCAATAGCAGACTGGAGTCTTACCTGCAGTGCAATTCCAACCATCTATGAGGGTCTCACAAAAGAACTTCCACATACACTGTTCTTTTACTTCTTTCCTGCTACTGTGTAACCAATTTAGACAAAGGTTCTTTTCCTTAAGTAGCTTTAAAATGAGCACATACACTATGCAAGAATATCCTACCTGACATCACTTTTAATCAAATTCAGAAGGTGTTGTCATGTTTTCCTCCAGTCCCATGAGTCGTAATTACAAAGGCACAACATGAAAATGTCATGACTCAGCACCTGGTCATAGACAGAATTCCTCTAGGAGTTTGTAGACAAAAATTGAGACTTAATTTTCCAGATTGAAACCAAATGGGTTTTTTGTTCAGAAGGAGAAAGAAAACACTTAAAATGGCTAGTTTAATAAGATTTGTTACAATTACATTATATTGTTCTGTACAGGTTTTTATTTCTTTAAATCAGCATCGCAATAGAACAAAACCATAAAACAAAAACATGAATTTATAATTTAATTACAGAGGAGCAGGACTGTCCAACTGCTCGTTGGAAGTCAAACCTGCCTAAATTCAATTTGTCATATGAAAGCTCACACCTTAAGGACCAATGTAATGGATCAAAGTGCTTTGGGTGGGACAATATGTTACGGAAAATATACGATCAATAAAAACTGTTCCTTTGAGTCAAAGAACACCTGTACTAAACACCAATCCAGGTTAGACCCCAGGTTCAAGAAGTGTAGCAAAATCTGCGTCCCTCTATTTACGTTCATCAATTACTTTAGTGGTGCACCACTGGGAACAAAGCAGGGAAATTTCAGGATACACTGACAATTGTTCATATTAATGAGGTGCATTATGAATGCTTACCAACTCGCTGAAACATCATCTGTAAAAATAGATTCATAAAAAAACTGTGGCAAAGGGACCATCACAATATCACTCCATGTTAATATGGCTGGAACCTTAATGTGAATGAAACAGTACTGAAGTTGAGCATTTTTTGTAGTACTTTGTACAGTATTGACAGTAATACTTCACAACTTTGACAGATCTGTCTTCAAACTTTTTCAATACACAGTGGCTTTCCAAATAAGCTTAGCACACAAGATCTTGGCCTTTTGATTCAATTTCCAGAGAAAATATTCTAAGAAAGTTTAGATATACCTTATGGCTTCCTAAGCACCCACCCAAGGCCTTCAATGATATCATTCTTTAGGCTGGTGTATGGTAGCTATAAGGCATGAGCATGTCCTGTTCCAAAATAAGAACAAAAGGAAAAAAGATGATCTGAAAATCCCTGCACCACCAAGAGAAATTATACAAAAATGGGCATCATCTGCAGTAAAAGGTCTAAGTCGCTTATGGAATATATCTCCAGTCAAGATAATTATTAAAAGAATGTTTCAAGCGTACTACAGAGCAAAAGCAAACTAAAGACAGCCAACCAAATCTGGACTGCTTAAAGAAAAATGATTAATTATAGGGGTCATCATAGTCAAAAGAAAGGGAAATATAATCAAACTTCTCTTTATTATATACTCTTCTGAGAAGCCATGTTATTTGTTAATTGCCTTTTTCTGCTTGTTCTAATCAGTCATTCAATCATTAAGACTTGTAATTTGAAGTTAGCCAAGTCAGCCCCTCGTATAGTCCATCACCGGTAGTGGCACAGGAGGGCTGCACATACCAATTCCTATCTCTGATGCGGGTCAACCCCAATTTTTCCTGGATTTCGTGCGGCTTCATAGCATCGGGCAGGTCTTGTTTATTGGCAAAAATCAAGATGATGGCATCTCTCATCTCCCGGTCATTAATGATGCGGTGCAGCTCTTGTCTTGCTTCGTCTATCCGATCTCTATCCGCACAATCCACCACGAAGATTAACCCCTGGGTCCCCGTATAGTAGTGCCGCCATAGGGGCCGGATCTTATCCTGCCCCCCGACATCCCACACGTTGAATTTCACGTTTTTATAGGAGACAGTTTCCACGTTGAAGCCAACGGTAGGAATTGTGGTGACAGACTGTCCCAGTTTCAGTTTATAAAGGATGGTGGTTTTGCCGGCGGCATCAAGTCCAAGCATCAATATTCTCATCTCCTTGTTTCCAAAGATTTTTGACAGCATTTTCCCCATCTTGTAAATAGTGCATAAATATCCACGTCCTTTGAGAAAAGTGGGGTTGTCCTTGTTTTCCTTTCTTTTCACGTTCTTCCACACGCCAACAGTGCAATGTCTTGCTTAAAGCAAACCGTTCACTATTTCACGAAACCGTGCCGGCAAATGACAATCAATATTCCAAACAAATGAAACAACCTAACTAGCTATCAGCGGAGATGTGCACTAAGCCATGTGGTATCGTCTGTTCGATAGTTCACTGACAAATATGTAGACAGCTATGATAGCTAGCTAACGTTACAACACAAACTCTGACTTTTGCAAACGAATGTAGGTTTCCAGCAATGTGGCATGGAATCATTTAAAAGTTGTAAGAACGTCAGAATGTCGTATGTTTTATTTAAAGTTGCCAGTCATAAGACGAAGGTTTCACAAAAAAATCCAGTTGCTGAAATCGCGAAGAAACGAGGTGTGGAAGATGGCTAGCAATCCAGTTAGCCTAAATTATTTCAAATCCAAGCGGAGTGCCCCGATATCCACACAAACTGTTTGGCCCTGCCCTCAGATATTCACCAGAAGTCTTTAACGATCTATAAACAAACTAATACGAAGTCGAAATGGCTCCTGGTTGTTTTAATTGAACTTGGAAGCATAAAAGAAAGAGTGCTTTGGTTGAAAAAAAAATGCAAGGATTCCGAACAGGCCCTCTAGAAAGCCTGCGGTACTTCTGACTTCCTCCTGGTCTGCGTCCGATTCGAGGTCTCTTCTCGCGTCCTTGTTTCGATCAGCAAATGCCGGCGCGGTGGTTGCGATTTTCAGCGGCTCCTTGGTACAACCTCGTGCCGAGTCACATTCACTTTTATTGGAAATGAAAACGCCGGAACCTCCGTAATTCCAAAGGTCATTGATTCAGTCGAGAGCTTCTTCTCTTCTCCCTGTAACACAAGAGCGGTTCAGAAAAGGGAGGGGTATCAAAAAAAGCACACAACTTTAAGTGCCCCCACCTCTATAATCAGTGTACTACGTACAATTTTGATTAGTTCCACTGCACGCATTTCAATATCTCTGTATCGTTAGGCCTTCTGTTTACAAAAATATCCAGTTACCTGCCGGTGGCCCCCCGTTCCCCTGGTATATCCACCCCGCTCTTGCCTCTCTTTTTTCAGTCGCTGAGTTGCAGCGGCTCTGTGCTACCGGAAAAGGTGCGGACCTAGATCACCCGCCACTTCCTCTCGATCGCCTGATAGTCTGAGGCGCTATTTTTTTCTGTGTAGCCAGTTGGCATGCGCACAGTGGTTCACCGAGCACTAAGCTCGGAAGAGTAGGAAGTTGACGCCATTTTGGCTCTCTTATTTATTTTCAGTCACGTTAATTATGAATTAACTAAAACTAAAATGGTGGAAGATGGGGAAACATAATTTAATATATTCTCGTCTGCTTCCAAATTACCAGTTATCAGTATTCATAAATGTTCCTGTCTTAAAACGCAAGAGGAACTCCGGCTTCTAACAACAGCAAAGACCATCAGCGTGTATCTGAACGTCACTGTACATGAAGAGGTGGTTCGTTATGACGTCGGTACTTTCTAAGTGGGCGCTCTGTAAGATTTCAAATAATGCCGCATACTTTGAGCTGCATAAATAATTGATGGGAGGTTCGACCTCTCTGAGGACAAGTTTTCATTCTTATCAGGGTGAGATCCCGCCCTTTTACTATAATAAACAACCCGAATAAAAATAGTTCGTGTGCATGAAAAATTGCTGCGTGGAAACAGAGTCGAGCTATTAAAACCCGTCACGATTTTAAAAATAGGCTGATATAACATGCCAAGGAACAATTAACTCTTTAAGGTGTAAAATCACTAATATGTGATCAGAATGTTCTAAGCTGAACACTCTAATGCTGATGTAACAGTCACTACTAGTAATTGAAAGCAATGGAGTTCTAGAACCCTGACTGAAAAACATTCCGAAGACCTATTCTTCAAAGGGTTAAAGTACAGAAGTTACAAAGTGAAAGACTCATTGTAGGCTAATAAGCTGTTATGGTTAAAGTAATTGAATACCTCCGCAGTCCCCTTCATTATTAGCTAACTAGTACCGCTGAATTAGGAAAGCAAAATAGTTATTCATCTATGTACTTTTTCAAGACAAAAAAATAACACACAGTTGAATGTAATCTACTTTATTTTTACAGCAGTGCCACAAATGCATTTTTATGTGAACACATGCAAAAGATTGACTGGCATTTCAGGAAGGCTGTCATAGCCCAATTGTATGGTTAAATCTGTGTAAAAATAATTTGTATCTCATAGTATACTCATTATTATGTATTGATTTACCTCAAACTGCATGGGTGTCAGTGGACATCACATGGAAAAAACAATCTGGATAGTGCTGCCTGCAACTTTTTAATTGGTAAATTCAAGGAAAAATATTTTACTTGCCCCTTGTTATGAAGTTAAGTGCACAATTCTGTAACTATTTGAACCTACTGTGGATTCCTTTAGTGGACCCAAGAAGTACAATATTTTAGCCACTCATTTCTTATAGGACCAGATAAGAAAGCATTGTTTTGCCATCCAGCTAATTCATATACATACTACAACTGACATTTACAAACATAGTTCATTTTCATTATATTTTAGGTTTCAACTCAAGCAGATCAAAAGAAACATTTTGAAAAAACTTTGTGAAGCAGGACCCCTTGTGGCACAGAAAGATATTGCATACATAACAAAACAAATCTACCGTGTTTGAATGTTCCTTGATGGGATCCCAATGTTTCTTGGGACATTTTTTGAAGTATCCTCCTAATCATAATTCTGTGTCTATGTCCAAAATGACAGGGTTAACCGGGAGGACTTGCCAGCACTCCATTTCCATACCTTTGCAGTGACGTTGCAAGCAGCCGGGTCAGTTTCCGGACTCAGGCTTCAAGGGAACAGGGATCTGGTTCCTCAGTCCTACCAACCAATGCAGTGCCTCTATACCCTCTGTTCCACAACATCATATTTGAACGTATTTGAGGGCTTTGGTGGTGCAGAACCTTTTAGCTTGGTCAAGACTATGAGAAAAGGAATTTCAGGCCATGCTCAGTGTCTTTAGTGCCCTACGATACTGTTACCTCTGTTGCTGCTCTCTTCCTATCTGGCACTCCAGCTCCAGGCTACGGATAAAGCCTTTGTGTTCTTGGTATCTGTGCAGGCCATTCTTCGTGGCAGCCAGTGGCTTCAGCATTTGAGCCTGTATTGCATTCAATCAGCAATTGACAGGAACAATTGTGGTAATTAATTAGTATTAATAATAGTATTGACAAGAGAATGTGAGTTTTAAATCATGGTAAAATTTAAATAGTTCATCCAGATTCCAGATATTAATCTACCTAGACATCTAATTAAATAGTATCACAATGCAAACTCCTAGCTGCACCAGAAATGTGAATAAATTTGGGAAAATCCAAATACTAAGAAATAAACTCACTGCATCAAGACACCAGTGAAATGAAGCTGCCAGAGGTCTCTCAGACTTACCTACTAGTTTTGGGGGGTGTGCAAACTGATGACAGATTAATTTTAAGACAAAAATAATAATAATAATAATAATAAAATTTAAAAATTATTCTTGTAGGGGAACTGAATAATCTCATACCTTTATGTAATTGTTGTGCCAGATCCTAGAACTCCAGGATGAATCTGAAAAGTGCATGTGTCCAGAACTCTTTCTCATGGATGGATAAGCAGTCAGGAAATCTAATTCCCCAGGATGTGAATGCTGATGTGATGTTCATCTGATGTGCTGCTAAGCTGTATTTACCACACTCGGGATTTTCTCATGCCAGCAGAAATAACAGAAGACGAATTTAACTGACAGGACCTGAGAGGTTTCCGTAAAAGCACAGTCCACTTTTTCATCCCTCTCACATAATCAGGCTTTTCAGTTAATCTTTTTAATAGTCAAATTTTCTTGTGAGAGGTTATATGTACAGGTCACTGCTTAGTGCACAGGAAATGGACAGTGACAGACCTTTGGTCATGCAATATTTAAGCCTGAGCTCAGGTGGCAAGCTTCTTCATTAAAGACAGTGCCAGTGGGCAGTTCATTAAATATTCACACACTAAGCTTTTATTCAGTGCTCTCCTCTCTGAAACGTATAACACATGCAGTGACCTCCATAATGTTTGGGACAAAGGCATATTTTTTTCTTGATTCTGTACTCCACAGTATCATATTTGTAATCAAGCAATTCACATATGGTTAAAGTGCACATTCTCAGCTTTACGGGTATTTTCACACAATTTGGTTTTATTTTGTCTCAGGCATTATGAAGCTCACTGCATATAGCAAAACATTTTTTTTTCATTTTATCTACCCCCCCCCCCCCCCCCCCATTTGTTTTGGTTATCCAATTATTTTCATAGGCAAGTCCAATGACTCTTCTGTTTACCCTGAACAGTGTAGAGAAGCATGCATCTCCACAGAAATGTATAATGTCAGGCACTGCTTCTTTTCACTCAGCAGTCCAGCAGCTGAGCTGCAGTCATTGCATAGGAGAAGTCATTGGCAGCTAGTTCTTGTTTGATGATATTAGGAAAAGCCAGCCTTCTGGGGTGAGGCTATAGCCAAATATGCACTGTTCTGTTGCCTTGAGCACAGAATACATTACTATACTGAAAACCAGTGCTAGAGCAGGAGGATAGCCAATATGGTTATTGAACTTGACTTGTAACCAGAATCTTCAAGCTGTAGTACCTTGAGAAAGAGGCTACCTTTTTCCAACCAGTTCAACCAGCAGAATAAATGAATATGTATACACGCTTCTAGGTACAAAATAAGGTTGTTGAATTGTATTTACAAGTTGTACTTTCATTCATAAGTCAAAATGGGTGACTACCAATAAATAAAATACTGTATTCTTTATCTTGATAGCAGCAACAAAATGTATAACCACTCATTTAAAATCTTCAGAACCTCAGACTGTACCACAACTGCAATTTCTTACTCTCAGGCTATATCCGATTAGAAAATATATACAGTGCAATAAAAAAAGCATTTGACCCCTTCCTGATTTTCTCTATTTATTTATCACATTGAATGGTTCAAATCTTTAGACAAAATGTAATATTAGACAAAGGAAACCTGAGTAAACACAAACCACATTTAAAAAATGATTTAATTAATTTAATGAAAAAAGGTTATCAAACACCCACGTGAAAAAGTCACACGATTAAACTTAACTGGTTGCACCACCTTCAGCTGCAAGAACTGCAATCAAACACTTCCTATAATTTTATATCAGAAGGTGGGGACAAACTGGTTGATTTTCAAGCATGAACTGCTCGTTTCAGGTCCTGGCACAGCATCTCTATTGGGTTAAAGTCAGGACTTTGATTAGGGCACTCCAAAACTATAATTTTGTTTCTTTTGAGCCATTCAGATGTGGACTTGCTTTTGTGTTTCAGATAATTGTCTTGCTGCATAACCCAGTTACAGCTTCAGCTCACTGACAGATGACCAGGCATTCTCCTTAAGAATTTTCTAGTACAGAGAGAAATTGACAAGTCGCCCAGGCCCAGAGGCAGCAAAGCATTCCCACACCATCATAAAGTTCAGGGGTTTTAGCACAATGGTCTGCTTCCAATAACTACCTGTTGAACAGAACTGATACGGTTGTGTTGCAGGCGTGTTTTCCCATCACCGAAGATTCGTGAAAAGACATGAATGTAAATCGCCTTGCAAATAAAGCCAGGAACATGGCCCTCAACTACCAAACCTAAATCCTCCAGTAGTTGGCAGTATAAGAACAGTAAGGATCTCAACAGTTAACAATTTTGCCAATAATATTATTTTATGTTTTGCTTTTTATGAAATACGTAAAATAATAGTTTTATTGCATTGTGTGCTTAAAATGCAAACTTAATCTCGAACCTATCTGGCTATGTTCAACCGGAGGTTGATGCTACTGTCTGTGGCTTTACAAAATACAAGCGACCAGAACGAACGCAGAGCACCGAGTATAAAATAAAGTTCTAGCTAAATCTAGACTACCATTGCCTTGTACGCACCAAGGTGTTAATGTTATATCGTTAATAACGCGATTTCCCTCGTCACCTGGAGAGCATATTATTTTGATACAGGTCTCCACGTCCCAGTTTGACACACAGCAATCGTCGTATAAAGTAATAAACAGCCTGTGCTTTCCCCCACCCTCTCCGGGTATACGTGACGCACGTGCTGCGTGCGAACCAGACGTTCGTTATCTTGTAGTTCTAGGGTTCATCTGGGTTTGGCTGACTTCTGGGTTCATACTATACCTGTATCTGGAAGCGCAGAGAAATAAATATTGCGGAGATATTTATTGAAGTAACGATATACGAATATAAAGGATCGACGTAGGCGCAGGATTGAAGACATGAAGAAATCCAGGAGAAGATGGAGAGTAAATTATACTACTCGTTAGATTGCACAGAGGAACTGAATACTCTCTTGTCAAACGCCGAAGAAGGACTGCAAATTGAGAGGTAAGCAGTTTATGTTACACTAATGTTGAACCTGTTGTGAAAACGTGTGCCGTAATCGCTCATAACTGATTTTGCGTTGTAAAGTGTCCCACAGGTTTTTGTTCGTCAGACATGATGGAATTTGTTATGGCGTGAACAGAACTTCAGACGTCTACGCAATAATCGCGTTCTACACTGTTTACTTATTTTACCGCGTTGTCGCTCTTGCGTATTGTGAGGATTGGGTATGTTGCCGATAAATTTGTTGTGTAAAACGTTTTTTTCGATTATAATGACGTTCGGAATGACGATGCAATATTTTTAGAACGAATTATTGTATCCGTGGCCGACTAGCCAACCGACTAACCTACTCAGCTTGCTGGCTGCTATGGCGTTAAAACAAATATTGAAACAGTCGTTGTATTTTTTCATTAAATTGACGTCTCGTTTGCATATGCATTAGTATTGTTAATCTCCGCTGCAATTATAATTGAGGTGTCTATCGTTGTTTGCAAATTATATGGTATTTTTGTGGTAGGGAAAACTTGATAAGCAACCGTGATGCAAAGGATCCAACTACATCAATTCACGTTATATACAGTTTTCTGTCGCTGTTTCTGTGTTGGTGTAAAGCTCAACCGAAATGTGACATTCCCATTTCTGTACTGACACTTTATTGGCCACTTGGTGGCCAGCACTGAGCGGGGTAGATTTCACCAGGCTCCAACAGTTTGTTTTGCCATTTGACACGTAAACTTGACCGATAAGTGCACAACTAAACGACTGTGTTGCGGAGGTTAGTGTTTAACTTAGTTTGGACATAAAATTTATCCACAATTATTCTCTTATTGGTTTTCTTCATGCTTTGCATCACAGATGGCATTAAGTTTCTGTAATACTACTACACTGAGAGACATTCAATACGGCGATATGTGATACAGTTCATTGCCTTCTTATGATTACAGTTTTCTTAAACTGTTGAAATCAAATAAGTAGTGTCTGTTCTTAAATTTAAAGTGTGACGCAGTAATACAATTATTCTTATTTATTTGAATTAATTCTTTAACACACAAATCACTGCTGTAGGACTCAAACTCATATCTAATCTACAGTCCTTACAACCTCTTGCTATGTCCTCTCTTCTTTCTGGCAGGACAAAAACGCTGTTTGAGGAGATCCGTGCCTCTGTTAATAACAACGACGAGCAGGACCGCTCCTTCTGGCGGCCTGTGCTGCCATGGGGCGGCGTCTACATCATCCGGGCAGGGAGGAAGGCCATCTCCTGCATCCCTCTGTATGTTAAGATAAGCTTGAAGAACACGTGCACCATCGATGGCTTCCTCATGCTCCTCTACGTCATTCTGCGCGAAAACCAGACCTTCACCCGTGAGGTGAGCCATTTCCTTGGCAAGGAGTTTGTTAACCATTTCCTCCACCTGATGGACTCCTATGACTACACCACCGTCAAGCTGCTGTGGATCTGGGACAGGATGTCCAAGCAGCAGTACCGGTCCGAGATTCATCGGGCCGCGCTGGAGATAGACCTGTTTGGCAACGAGCACGAAAACTTCACCAAGAATTTGGAGGACCTGATGTCTACCGTGCAGGAGAGCCTCTGCACCAACGGGGCCTGCCCTGCCCGCTTTCAGGAGCTCCTCAATAAGACCATCAACATCAAGTGAGAGACGGCTCCATTCTAAACCAGTCCTCCATTCTCCTTGGCAACACTGATCTTCCATCAGTGCTCGGCATGTGTACAGATCAGAATGACAATATTTACTGTTTGCCCGGCTACTGATTGGAGATCACTGGCGCTGAAAGGAGGCAGTAGTAAGCACTTAGTACAGAAAAATGAACATAACAGGAGGTACAGTGTGGAGACAAAGGGAGAGCCTTCCATTGAATACAGAATCAATATTAACCAGGTTAATTCAGTAAAACGGCTGTGATACAAGAGCTAGTAAAGAGGGCTTTAGGCTTTGGTTTTCCGTGTGGTGTCATCACAATCCATATTGTGTGCCCTCTTGGTCAGTAATGGGCTACATGTTGTCCACTCCAGTTGGATGTTTATTTTAACTTTATCGTTCAGCCATTTGATCACTGATCCATAGCTTTCAATGAGGCCACAAGGCATCCTTTTTAATTTACCCAAATGCTGACGCTTACTAACAGATGTCCAAATTATGAGTCCAAGCGATAATATGCTTAGTTCTGTCCTGCTGGATGGCTTCCCACTCCTGTCTTCGCTTGGCTTTGATTTCGCCCTCCTGACTCCCCATTATTATAAAATGACGTGCAGCTGTCGTCTGTCGAGGTTGTGAAAAACCAACGAGGAATAAGGCGGCGGGAGGCACGACTTCGTAACAGAGTCGTCTGCTGCTCCACTAGCCCCTTATAAGGCAGTTTGGGTGGTGGTGGGCTGTGTCTTAACAGTAGGAGGGTGTTTGTCAGTTTATCACCCATGCCTCAGAAATCCTGCCCTTTTTCTCGCTCGCGTTCTGTCCTCTCAATCAGGCCCATTTATTTGGCAAACCTAGGGATGGGCACCCTGATGAGATTCTGCTGGAGTCTGAATTTTCTCATGCATGTAAATGATCAAAAAATTGATGAAATCAACTTTGAGTTGAGATATTTAGCGGTTTGCAAAACCTGCCATTCATTTGTAATATTCTCAGTGTATAGTAAGCTGGTAAACTAAATGCAAGACACACATGAATTATGTCTGGCCAAATGCAACAGTATTGTCTGATGAGATGATTTCAACTTGCATGTTTTTTTTAATTTTTACTGTGAACATGTACACAACAAATGTATATCTGATCAGATGAAATTTGACCATCAGACAGTGCCAGGGGAACTCAATTTTAGCACACGCACAACAGTTATCTTGTTACCTCATTACAGAATACTTGGCAAGCAAACCAAAGTAGCCGCCAAAATATAGGTTTTCATATTGCTGTCATCATGTTAGTCTTAGTTAACTTGATGCCTCATATTATCTTCATACATCCATCTGTCACATATTAGCTATGAATGAATTAACATAAAACAGTGACGTAATTTGGAAAAACTGCAGAAAATGAACTACCCCTTTAAATATCCGAGAAAGTGATTAGTGAGTGAGTGGTACAAACTGATCCAGAGTGAGACTCAGAGACCTCTTGGTTAGATAAATTCGAGTTAAAAATATCAAACTCTCATTAGACTGGAGGACATAAACTACCATGAAATGATAATTTAAAAAAAGTTGTATTTCTTGAGCCCCAAAGGCAGTCGAGCAGGAAGTGTGTGCCCACACAAAAGAGCAGTGAAGTAAACAACTGGGCCGCATCTTATAGAGGGATAGAGATGGCTCTGGGTCACATACTGTGGCACTTCTAAAACTTCTAAAACCAATCACAGGCCTACTACAGTAAGTATATAATACGTATCTTTAACTAAACTAAACAGTATAACATATTTAATAATCTAATCACTTATTTGTCTAATAATGAATTAAATGTAATTAATGATTAACTAGCCATCAATTAACACAATTTCTGAATTTCTTCTATAATTTTCATCTTCACCGTGAGGTGGAGCAACCATGGGATGCCAATCACTGATTCACTGATCACTGCCTTCCTCAGTTGGTGGGGTTGATTCAAATATTTGATCTGTTGATATTTTAAAGCTCCACCAATTATGGGCCTTGTGCAATCTTACCCTTTCTTCAATTTTCAGGGGCACAATTGAAATGGCCCTGGTCCAGTGTGGATTTGAAGCTGACCCAATGGTCCCATTTCCTTTAGCAGTAATTGTAAATTGTGTGGGGAAGGTGCATCATGGGAGCAAATGAAGTGATGGCAGGTTGATGAATGGGACTGTTTCCACACATGGATTTAGACATGATCTTAAATGCACTGTATACCCTATTATCTGATTGCTTTGTGACTTTAAGTCCCAGAGATGCCATTCGGCTGTCGACTAATTCAGAAAGTGAGTGCTGCAGACATATCGGATGGAAGAAGCAGCACAATAATGTTGCGATATTAGGTATAAACTACACTAATCTTGATTTCAGTTTAACCAGAGTCACCAACCAGACATCCACTGGGGCCTCATTTATAAAACCTTTAACACTAAAAGGTTACATAGGCACAAAGGGAGAAAAATATCCTGATTTATAAAACCGTACATGCACGCTATTTTCTCACAATCAGCTTGAAATTTTGTGTACGTGCACAAGCCTAGTATCTTGCCCCCTTAACTCCCACAATTAACCATAAATGGTTAATGTTAAGCCAAATGTGAATATGATCTGCATATAAATCAGTTTTCCATTCCAATTCAGAGATTATGGAACTGAGCCATTAGTTACAGAGCACAGTAAAAACTATTCTTACAGTAAAATGTTTGCAAAATGTAAAATTTACAGGATTTCACTGTTTTTTCAAAACACTGTCAAATGTAGAATCACGGTAATAACTCATTAACGACTGCCCCCATAAAAAAAACATGATTTATACAGTTTATTCCTTTCACTAAATGGTTTTGCACTGGCAAAATGGCTGCCGTTGTTTTATGGGATATGTTTTTGCAGTGCATTTTGGAAATGAAAAAGAAGTGGTCGGATTTTGAAGTGGATGCAAAGAAGCGCATTGCTGTCCACCGGCAAAGCGTACTGTAAGTGCCCGGTACCGGCGTCATTGGGGGGGCACCTCCCAATATCATAAGGTTACACTAGCATAGCCAGGAGTTCATCATTGCTGCCATCCATTCAGTCACGACACTTATCAGCCTGTGATGAGGCATGGTTCAATATATGATACGATACGATAATGCTTTTTTGTCTGATTACACAGAAATGTATATTTCATCGTAAAGCGGCACGGTTTTTCTTACAGTAGTGTAGTTACAAACGCGAAAGACGGATACATCCACACAAAATCAACATTGCGTCCAAGCAAATCTCTCCCCCAGAAAAACTCCTCACCATCAAATTGAAATCACATTGTCGGACCTCGCTTTCAGCATTCAAATGAATTCTGGGATATGAGTGCTGGAATCTTATGAGTCAGTACTGTGGGACTCTATACCGCCTCCCTGGTGGAATAAGCTCAGATTCTGAATGTAACACATGGGAGGTGTCACCAGCGATAATATTTCAGACAGTCTGGAGGTTTAAATATGGACTTTCAGACTAACACCAAAAAGACTACGTGGTAGACTACGATAGGTAGGTCTGGATATTCCTCTGACAAAGGATATGGTTATTAGAAGGCCGTGTACTTTGATATGAAGTGAAAGGAATGAGTGTAACGGGTCTGTAGGACATTTATCTTACTACTTTGCAATTGGAGTCGTCAATTCCCACAGTCACCAAAATGTGCATACGCACGGGTCATAGTTTGCGTGATTGTGCACAGGACGTCAAGTTTGTTTTTATAAATCCAAAATCCACAGGGAAAGTGGCGTACACATCTTTTCTTGTGCGTAAGCACCATTTATAAATGAGGCCCCTTTGAGATTTTACCTACCATGGGCATAGAGGCATAGATTCCCTTTTTTACACCAAAACAGGCTTCTGCTTTGTATTCTAGAAATATGCATAGCTATTGAACTAAAACTTTTAACATTTCGCTTTGCAATGATGGCGCTCCTGGAAGGTAATTAGGACAATGGGGACAGTGGCCAGGGTGAGGTTTACCATATTTGAACTCGCATCAGTTGGAGCGAAGAGACCAGCCAGAGACCGACAGTCAGAAACTGGCTGACAGAATAAACTACATCAGCTGTTACACATCATCTGTCACAGTAGCAAGATAGCGGAGTACAAATTATTCTTTAGAGAGTTGACTGTGGTTTTGTTGCGTGTGACTCTTGGTTGCTATGCATTGTTTGAAATTAATTGCTGGCAGTCAAGTTTCTGACTGGTGTGGGTTCTGTTTACAGGCCACCTCATGAGCTGCCTCACAGAGACCTAATTCAGTCAGCTGTGGACGAGTTCTTCTGCCCCAAGATCCTTCTGTGCAAAGAAATGGGGTAAGACTAACCAACAGAGGTTCCGCAGTCTGTAGATAAAACATGAACATGCAAGAGAACTTTCTGTTGAATGGCATATGTATCTGGCTCCACAGTCAACCGAAAATTGTTTTTGTGGAACTGGTTGTTGAACAATAATGACTAAACATTTTCTGCGTTTTGTTATCTCTACAGCAGGTGGTGACATTGCACCATTTGCAAAGTCAGCTTTTCACTTTGTGGCTGGCCACAAGAGCCGAGTTGTGTGCAAGTTCCTGCTGTACTGCAGGAACTGCACACAAAACAGACTGTTTTAAGAAGTTAAGAGAAGTTACACATTGCTGTGACCGGTCTGGCGGTAGTTTGCGTTTAAGCGTCCCTGGCTGCTGTCTGTGCTGCAGGTGTGACGGGCTGAGGGAACTCTCCCAAAGGGTCTTCTGCCATGGACCCCCTCCCTTCGTCATCCTCAACATGCAGCTGTGGAAGTCTGAGGACCTGGCCTACGTTCCATACCACCTAGACCTCTCCCAGCACAGGTCAGGCACCACAGCAACTGAACTGAAATTCTTTTCCCTTCCATCCTCCTACCCCCCGAACCAGCTCTAGTGTTCACTGTTCTCGGCTAGAAATAGCTGTACAAAATAAGTATCGTACCTTACTGAACCCGTGTTCAGCAGTTGTTTACGACCATGAAATGCACTTTTTTGTACGTCGCTTTGGATAAAAGCGTCTGCCAAATGAATGTAATGTAATGTAAAAGCTCTAACGCACTCCCCGTGCTGTGACTACGAAAGCTTTGTGTCTGTCCTGGTAATCCCATCCATGCCAGCTCAACACATACCTACGTGCTGTTCCGCAGGTACCTGCTAGAGGGCGCCACCCTGTTCAGCAAAGAGGAGCACCACTACTCGGCGGCATTCCAGATAGACGGCAACTGGCTGCACTACGACGGGCTGCGCAGCGACAACCTGATCCTGCTGAACAAGCCCCCGGAGCTGCTGCTCCTCTCCTCGCTCGTCTACATCCGCGCGTCCGACAAGTGAGGGCCGCCCGAGAGCTCAGCGACCCACTGCCTTCCCTCTGCTCGCCGGCATCTCCAAAAGCATTAGTTACTCTCTCCTGTTGTTTTCACATCCAGACTGCACTTCTTCCCGAGCTTTTAGTTCTCTTTGTCTCTTATTGTGACTTCACTTGGGGAGGCGTGAGGAGGCGCAGCAGTAGTTCCAGCACGAGCAGAGCTCTTCCGAAGTGCAAGCTAAAGTTAATTTAGCCATTTACATAAAGGAAAAAAAAGATAAAGCCAGCCATTTTTTTTGGCAAGTAGCTTAGACATTTATTGCTTATTTTTGTACTCTTTAGATATTTCGTTGAACCTTCTTTGAGGATTATGTGCTCTATTTCGCCAGACTGTGACTCTTTAGATCTCGCTGCACATAATAGCTTCTCCTTTTTAAAGCTTGCTTGGAATCCAAGAATACGTATGGACTATAATAGTTCTGGGCCCGTGTGCATAAAACAATCTGAGACGCTTCTTAAGGGTGAAAGGCGGGAGAATAAGAATCAGCTGGAAGTTGTGTTAGTGAGTGCTTTCTTAGCGGTGCCAGAAGAACCTGTGTACAAACCTATTGTACCAAAAATCACGTTCAAATCAAGCATATTGCTTAAAATGTATATTTATATTGTTAGTATTAAATTGACAGAACTTTAGGTCAAGCTATTAAAACAACGTGCAAGAGAAACCAGTGGGCATTGCCAGGATTTTTCCTCTGTCATTTAGCTAACCAAATTATCAGATAACTATTTTAGTTTCCCCCAAAATCTTAATTAATTGAATTCAAGTAATAAAAGAAGTAATACACCTATATACTGTGTTCATCTGTGAGCCTTTGATACTTTGTATTTCAGCAGAGGCATAAACTCACAGTTTAAGTAACTTAGGATGAACAAGCAAATGTTTATAAACACTGACTTGTGTAAAAGTACTGGTAATTCTTCAAGAGTTGATTCTGTTTGGTTTGTCTCATCAGCAATGTGACATTTTATTTCAGGAATCATTCTGAACAGGTTTAAGGCTGGTATATTATACGTATATTAGCCTTATGATGTTAATGCTACAGAAAATGAAAAATTGGTCTTGTGATTTCAAACCAATTAGTCATTTTTTATTGATACTAGAATGCCAAAGTATAGCAATGTGACCATTTTGATAGTTGCTGAAGTGCATTGTTTAGATCTCTTGTCCTAAAGAAAAACTCCTGTTCTGGGGATTTCTTGTTCTCAACACTACCTGACTCTTAGAAATTTTATGCATGCAGGCCTTGATTTCAGATCAAACTGGTGCTTTGGATGGGCTTTATACACTCTAATAGTTGGAGTTTATCAACAGGGCTGATTTGCATTGTTTATAAAGGGTATTTGGGTTCTTCCAGTCTGTCTGGTTTGTATTTTGTTATGAGGTATCAAGCTGTTCGAGAACTTAAAGATGTCTTGATGTCTGAACTGAAACTAAATAGCCTACATATGCGCATGACTGTTAAGCTGAACGTTTCCTGCAGTACACTATCGATGATACAAAATTAAGAGCAGTGTGCGTGTGGCTATTGAGTTTTAAGTAGGCAGTCTTTCAGTTTCTACTCAGAGGTGGATTATCATTGGTCTTAGTGAAATACAGTTTTACAGTTAAGTAGTATGCGCTATAAACCATACTCTAAAAATGAGTGATTATTGTATTTCAAATGTATGCTTAAGAAATTCTCCTTTGAATCCTGTCTTCATGAAATAGTATGTTCTCTTATTTTAAGAAGTATTGCTTCAGAAAAGATAGTATTTGAAAGGGGGATTTCCCCTCAAAGGGAATGAATGTCAAAGCAAAAGGAAAAAGACTTCTGGGATAAAGTGCCCATTCTGTTACCCACAAGCAAACTGCTGTGAATGTGTGTAACATTACAATCCCTTAGCAGGTGCTCTAACCTGAAAACTTACAGAAGTGTTCATTTTGAAAATTATAATTCTGCATCAAACTGGTCAGATCTTCATTGGTGGTGAAATTTGTGTTTTCTCCCATATTTTACACCTTGTAGGTTGAGATATGATGCCATTGAATTCATAAGTTGTAAAAAATAAAAAAAGCACAAATGCAGTGTAAACTCCACTGTTTGCAGACATACAGTATTGTCTTGCTGCTGGACATAGTGTAGTGATTGACAGCTAAACCACTGAAAATTCAACTTGGCTTGAACACCAGTACACAAATCATTGGGGGGAGGGGAGAAACACAAAGAACACTAGACAAAAACATCTTACAACTCATGTAGTGTGAATAAGCGGGCACCGCTTTGAATGGAAATGATCATTACAATTTTCCTCAAGTCATTCAGAATCACCACAGCACCACATTATTGAATACTACTGTTCCTATTGAGTTGAAATGTTTCATTTATAACTATGTAGTCATTAATACCATGTTTTTTAAATTAAAATATTTTTGTATTCTGTCATTAACTACTATTGTGTTTTTGTTTTATGTACAAAAAACTAGAAATTCAGTGTCACAGCATGTGGAATTGAGGTTCTAAATGAATTTGTTACAGCTGCAGTCCAATTCCAGCCAATCAGCACATCATACCCCCCCCCCCCACCCCACCATCACCCCCCTTCCAAGTACATTGTTCAGCACCTCCTGGTCATACAAGCTGTGTAACTGTCAAGATCAGTTCATTACGGCAGTGTGTACTGGTTCATCTTGAATGAGCCACTTACCTTTCTCCTTTCAACGAACCGTTGAGACTTCAATGTACCCTTTATTACGAAAAGGGGGAGGTGAGGGTAAGAAACACGTGACCCTTTTAAGGCAGGCATTTATTTAGTTTTTTGAACTGGGTACAATCGAACCACATATAAATAAAAACTGGCTAGGGTGCATGTTCAGTCAAAGCTTGATAAAACATTGGGGAGGGGAGGTGTACTGCTTCTACATATAAGCTATCTGTTACTTCCAGGACTAATCCACCAAGTATAAAATTCAGGATCATCACCTCACTTGCAATTCGGGGGACACCTGGAATTGCAAGATGATGTGGGTGGTAATTTGGCCAACGGTGACATCAGTTTCAAAGGTTATTTTTCCCAAACGTTAGAATAGCGTTACAAACCTAATGTAAACAGTCCTTCCCAGACCTGATATTTGTCTTTCATTCCTATTCTTCAGTAAAAATGAGCACTTCGGTGAAAACGATGGCAAAACAGGGATGACATTATATAACAATAAAATTATATATACACAATACATCTGTACATGGAGTTACAGAGTAGCATACCGTCTACCATTTTTGCAGTTCACGTTTTTTTTCAGTTTCCACATATGGCCATAAATATAAATATCCTCCTCAAAAGCAGTGAAAAACAAACTACACATTTCCCAATAACTGGCATAATCACTGTCCCTACAAGTTCAGTAACCCCCTACTTGTAAGGAATGTGAAAAGCTGTAAATTATGGATTCATGAATGGCCACTACTACATGAGGTTTCTTTTGGCCATGTTTGGTTGTTAGTACAACAGCTTTGTTCTGAATGAATCCGCAAAAGTGACAGTTCACCATTTCAACACTTTCCACAGTGGCACAATCTTCCTTTCAGTAAATATTTTTGCTTATATTAGACCACAAGTCCAAAGCTATACTTGATCAGGGACAATGGGAAAATAAAATGCAGGTAATTTCTACACAAATAGTCATGTCTACCAAGTTAACTGGAGGGCCGCAGTCATTTTTACCATCAAACTGTTACTAGACAAATGGACTTCACATTACATTTTCCCTCCAAAAACCCTGTTTTCAGAGTCGGGTCTGGCCAGTTAAAATATCCAGACTGGTCAAGCATGCTTTTAGTTTCTTAAAGCTAGCATCAGGTTGCAGAAAATTGGCTCCTTGAATAAACTGAAATGGTTCATTCTCAAAATTGGTTTCAGAGTTCACTGAAAACCAGAGTTCAGCTTAAAAATGGGAGTTTACATATAATCCACTAGTTACAAGTACAGTGTACATACAACAATAACTATGAATCCCTCCACATTTTAAATGACAAAAAAAAGGTTTGTAGGTAGAAGTGAAATGTGGTGAAAATTTAAGGATTCCTGAAGCATTAGTCTAACGAGACTGTCACAGTGACAGCAGGCTAGATAAACTGCTTTGTCAGACAGCAGAAGTTAGTTTACTGCTTCCTACCATTACGAACTCTTGGACTAGCTTAGTATACTTAAGGGGAAGAAAGGATTAGAATCATTAGATAAAGGGTGTAAAACAAAAAAATTTGACTGACTAAGAAGTGCATTTTCGTAGTCCAAAGGCATAACTTTGGCCCTCCTCATCTTAAGAACAGTGGTTTTGCAGTCGTGAGACATGGACTGGAGCCAGACCTTGCTGTTGTGGGAGAGTGGTGCTTCTTCAAAAAAGACAAAGTCAAACATGGCTGTGCTCAGCATGCTTGCAGTGGTGTGTGAACTCTTACTTCTGAAGTTCTTCCATGACCTAGCCTCAGGATTGCAAAATCACAGCAAAGTACATCCGCCTTAACGGCAGCCCATTTGTTACTGACGGTCATGCTTCCAGGCTTTTCCCTTAAAGGTCAAGTGACACTGTTCAATCCTTTGACTGACACTTTGCACAACCTACTGTAGGTACAGTAAGTTTCAAAATAATAAATACCTGTCCCAATAAAAAGTGGACACCCACTCCCCCATCCGTCTGCAGAGCATGGCATGAAAAAAAATACACGAAATGAATGCTCATCGTTGATCAGATGCGTCACATGGAGCCTTTGGGCTACTTGTTGAAAGGGCTCATAACAAACAGGAGAATGTAGGAGGGAAAATAACCTTGTGGTTACTCAACTAGATTTAATTATTGGATTGTTATTCACTTGATATCATTAGGAAGCACGTCCAGGGAAAATGTACAGGTGTGCCAAATGAAGGTGACTGCACTAAACATATTAGATAACTTTGGTCTGTCTGCATGATAAAGGTATATACACTGACTGGGCCCAAGTTTCCAACTGCTGAATTCCACTGCTTTATAAAGAGACAGCGCTGATTGTTTCTAAAGGCAAACTCCAATTACTTTTAAACAGATGAGATGATGGTATTCGTATCTAAAAAAAGAGCTCTCATTCAATAGATTATCCTACAAATACTAACATTATATGAACATACACACAGACATGCCACACACAAATTTGTCATACGACTGACAGAAACACCTTGGCTTAGAGAGAAATCAAGTCAAACCCCAAACTAATTCATCTACAGATAAAGGCTTATTGCATTGTCTAAATGCTATTGACCCCAATTCAAGAGTATGTACAGAATACACTAAGTATTCGCTTGGATGGTAAGTGCAATGTTGAGCTGTGATAAGATCCCGGACGTGCAGACACCTATGTACAATGCAGAACTCTTTCTAAAATGTTTACATGGCCTTTTGCGGTCTGTATAAATAGAAGTTGCTCCCCAGCTGTTCCTCATTGCTGTTGGTACTGTGACAGCCCCCCTTACTTTTTTTTTTGGGGGGGGGGGGGGGGGTTTTTAATGCACCCCACCTAGCGGTTTATGCGAACAAATTCCTCTGTGTGTCTCCCCCCATACGGAGGTACAATTGGGACTTTCTGCGCTTTCCTCCGTACCCTTAATGTAGCAGGTGAGCTAACTGAGCAGCTGCTTGACGAGTCCGTCGATCAACCAGGTGCTCAGAAACAAGGGAAACTAACAGACCCCGCGGCTCTCCAGGACCAGGGTTGGCCACCTCCGCACGTCTGTGAAGAACATACGAATTATACCGCCGCAAGACCTTCACCTTGCGATAAGACCACCCTCAGCCTTCTACAGAGGAACCACAAACGTATACGAAATAATAGTTCTGGGAGGACTCTGGAGGGAACCTATTTGCGGCTCTGCTGAAGCAACTGGAGCCTCGCCCTCGTGCCAGAAGCGAAGGGTGGGAGAATTAGCACTCGACTCGCAAAAGTGTGATGTATTTGGCACTTCTCACAAGAGGCGTGCGGGTGGCTGCCGGTGCCCCCCCCCCCCCCAGTCGGGACTCAACCCTGGGTACCCCTCTGCGATCGGCGAATGCCTTGGCAACAATGTGGCAAAGCTGGGGGGGGAGAGGAGGAGGAGGAGGAGGAGGGGGCGGGGCACGCAGACTCGCATGCTGAAGCTCCTAATCCAGACTCGTGAGAACGGGTCTGGTTTTTCAAAGCAGGGTCCATACTGGTCTGATGAGTGATGCACGTAGTGAGCGACCAGGAAGAAGCTAAGAGAGAAGTCCACACTGGCCTGTCCGCTAGCATCCACTGGCCGCTGCACAGAGGAAGGACGTCGTCCTGACGTACCAGAGATGGGGCAGCCGTCCAGTCAGCGTGTGTACTAAATCTGAATTGAACCCTGCTGATCCAAATGACCATGGAGTTCAAGGTACTCGGTGGATAACTATGAAATTTTGCAGCTTCGTGGGTCTCAATCAGTTAGGCTGCCTTGCTGCTAAGTATAGTGCTTTATTGCGTGGGGTCAGCTTGTCAACTTAGAGCTTCTGAAATACACAGATACACAAACACACACACACACATAGAAAGAAAACAGGAATAAGACCCAAGACAAACGAAAAGTTAATCATGCAGAATGAGGCGTCACGCCATAGAGACATCATTGACAGCTTAATCCTGAATCCTAAGATAGCACCAGATAAGAGTATTACATACAAAACCCCCTTCCACAGTGACTCTGTGGCAAGAACATCATTATCACTATTCAAGACCTGTGAAACTACAGCAACTTAGGGGACTGGGTGTGGCCTACCAGCGGGAAACCGAGTAGAAGCTTCTTACAATGCAACTGATTTAAGGTCACTGATCAGTCAGTGGTTAAGACATGAAGTCACAGGCCACCTAGAGTGGGCGGGGGGGGGGGGGGGGGCTACTTGCCATTTGAAATTGCTTGGCCCATGTGAGCCTGGTGGCTTGGCACTCCCTGGAGAGTACAACTGGGCGTATTTTTTCTGTCTCTCATAACCTACGGTATTTACTAAAGATGGACAGAGGCACACACACAGACGCACACACAAATACACACACGTCCCCTTGCATGACCCAGTGCAGAAAACATTTACAGGCAATGCACTAGAGGATATATTTCTATATATATATATATATTGATTCTATTTACAAGAGAGAAAAAGGCAGCCCTTTTTAAGTGAATATAAAGATTTTTTTGTGAAGCACTGGTTCACTGATGCAGATGTCTCCTATTCAGTGTATCCCACTGACCTTGCCTGAGCATGTCACACTCACACACACACGCACGCACACACACACACTTAGGGTCAACCAAAAAGCCAGGAACACACTTCTGCTCGCAGCAGGGAAACTTTAAAAAAAAAAAAAAAAAGAATAAAAATTGGGAGTGTGATTAATAGAAAAACAAATAAACAAAAATGTCATTGTGACACAAAAAGAATTCAGTGGGCGGGCAGACAGTGGCCGATTCCCCCTCAGCTGTGCGCTTCACCTGGCGTCCTGCCAGGGCACTGCCCCTGTTCCAGCCCAAACGATAATGCTAAAGACTGTATGCGTGCTCACGTAGCTACACACACGTCTATAAATAATAAACAGAGCTCTACCCACGATTCTCTATCAAATGGCTCAGCCAATCAAAATACTCCTCACGATCCAGCGGCGGTGAGGACATGCTCGCCTCCTTTTGCACCCCCGCCCCCTTTAACACCACCTCGCCCGGCCGTCTCCATGGTCCCCGCGTCGAGAGAAAAAAAGGGGCCCCCTTTCGAACGAGGCGCATTCCTCTTCCGTTGCCACGCCGGCCCGCTTCCCTCTTCGGCCCCTCGGAGCGCAAAAAGGGAAAACAACGAAAAGGAAATGAAAGTCCCTGCCTTCCCTTGTGCAGTTCTCAGCCAGCCTCGCCGGTGGTCAAAGGGCGGTCAGGCCAAAGTTACAGCGGCAGCACTTCATGCCGCTGGAGTCCAGCCAGCTGTCCGTGATGGGGTCGTACCTCTGGACGGTGTTAAGGTAGGACGACCCCGAGTGACCCCCGACCACATAGAGGTAGTTGTCCACAATGGCAGAACCCACCCCTGCGGCAACAAGAAAGCAACACGGTATGCTTAGCCTCGGTCGAGTGGCTAGGTTTGAGTTAACATTCGTCAGGCAAACACCCTTGATAGCAGGAAAGTTCTATCACTGCAAGTTCCATCAAGTGTTTTGGATATTGAGACTAGCATACTAAACCTCAAAAACTTGGTAACTAGCTCTATTATAAATTTATACAAAAACGAAAACAGCCATTCATTCTCATCCTGACTCAGAACACGCTTGCCTGGCTATGTTACGTTCACTTTGGACACTTTGTTGAACATTATCAGATATTCAGTATTCATTATGCGGTGCCAGCTTGCAGTTTAGCAATCATGATTAAAAAGATGAGAACATTGTTGGACCAGAAAGGCCGTGCTAGAAATTTCCCCTCTCAAAATCTGAATTACGAGTCCACTTACATAGACGCTACCATCTCATCTGAAAGACTGTGAAATCTGCTACGTACAGTTGTGTATTCAAAATGGTGTAGTGACGTGTGCAGCACTCACCTGTCCGGGGCTCATTCATTGGTCGACACGCCGTCCACTGATTCTGGTGCGGGTCATACCTCTCAATGCTGGACAGGTGCGAGACCCCGTTGTGTCCACCAACCACAAATATGAAGCCCAACATGACCCCAACCCCAAAGTTTATCCTCTTGTCTGCCATTGGAGCCACCATTTCCCAAGAGTCTTTGCTGGGGTCGTACCTCTCCACACTGTGAGGTAGGGGAAAAGAGAGTCATCAAGAGGCAAAGGCTCAGCCCGTGCAGATGTCTGGTGCATAGTGATGGGCAAGTCAAGGTTTAAACCACACAGGTCAAACCATCTTGTGCTGTAAATAACTGACTGATCTGAATATTTAGAACAGGAATAATTTACAAACCCCCCATGCCTTGTGGAACTCTAATGGGTGCATACTAGGCACATATTAGCAAATATTACTTTGTTCCAGACTACTTAGTTCTTCCTGGGAACTCCTGATGGTATATTAAAATAGTTATGCGGTGATCAAAGAAAAAATAAATCAATATTTTTTTTCATTTCTAATTGTTCAGTCACCCAGATTTTTTTTTTTTTTTAATTACATTTTTAATTAATTTAATTTAATTACATTTTTATTAAAGTTTAACTTCCCAAGATTTACAAGAAAGGCAACTGCCCAAAACAGACAGACGTTATAATGAGGTTTGAACATTTAAAAACATTTTTGGTGAACTTCAGCAAGAGGGACTTTTGTTACTATACGCATTAGAGTTAGGTATATGAATCAAGTAAAATTACTCAATAATGGCTTGTAATGCCTCACTGTTTGGTTCACTGCTCCAGAATGCATTCAAAAGCTGCTGTAATAATTAAGGAACATGTTGCAGGGTCATAAATGATCATAATTAACAAAGTATTCACATAATTACATCAACATACAAAACTCTTAATATGCACTTAAAATATGCAAAAGTAACACCAAAACTGGGATTTCACAAAGGAAAAAGATATTACAAATTTGCATACAATTACATAATTAAGACTCCTGATCAGTTTTGGAATAAATAAATCAGTAGGAGCAATTCTTGTTACATATTACTACAACTTGTTATGGTTGTAATAATATTTTGCACACTAAAACACCATTAACACTCTTTTATGAAGCAGTAGTTAGTCACACATAGGAGCAGTAGCAGCCTTGCATGGGTTATTGCTGCACCTCTAACATCGATCTACCTCAGGCTAATCGCACCGCCTCGCTACCCCACGGACGTTCACAACAAGCTTAAGCAAAGACTCGGGAGCAGAACGGCGAGTGCAATCAACACAGCGGTAAACACGTCTGTCTCCAGGCCCCGCGCTCTCCGAGGACCCGCGGAGCACAAATATAAACTCTCCACAGGTTCCCTGTCCAAATGCACACTCTCCTGGAGGACTCAGGGAGCCTAGGAGACCGGCTGGAACAACAACAGGGCTCCCACGGGGGAGGGGGGGGGAGTACAGGCGGACGACAGAAACGGTGCGAACGAAAGCGCACGCCGGGCGACGGTTAGACACGCCGGAGCGGATCGGTGATTCGCGGCGCCGGCGCGGAAGCCCCAACGCCGGCGGGAGCAGGCCGCGTAGCGGACGGCTTTGAACAGAGAGCGAGGGACCGGATCGCCGGAGGAGCCCCGAGGACCCCCTCGGCTTCAGATCTCTCGCAGGCACAATAAAAATAAGAGCGCGTCCCGACGTAAGGTCCTTCAGGCGCGAGAACAAACGGGAAAGTTAAAGGCGCGCATCGACGCGGCCGGTTTGATGCGTCACTCCCGCCTGCTGGGAGAAAGGGTTCTGAAGGCTGGAAAAGGCCACGCCAAGACCCAGGCTGGACCGTTTGATCTGTGTCATGTGACAGCAGGGGCCGAGCGCGAGGGACAGATGGACACCTACACCCAAGCCATCCACACAGTACCAGCGGAGTTGCTGAGGACGCAAGTTCTCACACAATGACATCACATGGACAGTTGTACTCCAAAAACAGGCTTGTAGACACAGACGCACCCAAAGAGCATCATAGGAAAAAAAGATAAACAAATGATACAGCACACACCTTAAAGACACCACTAACAACAGACACACAGAGACAAACATCGGTTATGTAGATGCATAAAATGTGTACGCACACAAATGCGTCTCTAACAGGGACCATACTTCTGAACCTGGCCCCTCCCCTTTCTTCCCCGCCTCACCTGTTCATGTGGGCGGGGCCGTAGCCCCCGATGGCGTAGATCATGCCGTCCAGGACGGCGGTGGCGAAGCAGCTGCGCGACTTGGTCATGGGCGCCACCGGCTGCCACTCTTTGACCTTGGGCACGAACTTCTCCACCGACTGCAGGTAGTACTGGCCGTCGTAGCCGCCCAGGGCGTAGAGCTCGCCCGCCAGCACCACCACGCCCAGCGTGCTGCGGCACTCGGCCATGCGCTCCACCGTGGACCAGGTGTTGCTGTCCGGGTCCCAGCTCTCCACCGTGCTCTCGTGGCGCCGGTAGCTGATGCCCTGGCGCATGTGCGTGGCGATGCCGCCCACCACGTACACCTTCTGGTCCAGCACGGCCACGCCGAACTCGTAGCGAGGCACGCTCAGGGGCGCCAGCCCGATCCACGAGTCCGTCTGAGGGAAATACATCTCCATACTGCGGGGGGGGGAGGGGGGCAGAGACAGAGACTAATCAATAAGTGAACGGCTTGTCTAGTTTCTGGATTCATTTCTGGTTGACAAGCACAGTTACTTACAAGGCGCACATACGAAGGCTTTGAATGTAGCATCTGAAATGCTGAGCATGAGAAGACCCATCGGAAAAAAACTTTCAAACGCTTTTTCTCTTACTTCATGGCACCAGGGAATGCAGCGCCATGAATTTCATCAGAGCTGCCAAAGTTCTGTCTCTAAATGGCAAACAGACTATGAAGCAAGCAGCCTAAGCTTTATCCTCCAGCTGAAAAGGGAAGTAATTGGAAGTTTCTAATATGGCATTTCCAAGTCCTTAGAGGAACTGTTAATGTTGGTAGAAATTTTGCCAAGTTTTGTAAATTTGAATTTTGAGTTCACTGAAGTCGCCATTTGAATAGAAAGTCATATAACCTGCTATTCCATCTTAAAATGCAAATTACGAGGCAAATGTCTTCAATGCCAAGCTTCAGAACTCCTTCAGGAGCTCGGTAATACAAACTCAGCAATTTTAAAGCAACTGAGGGCTATGCACATTGCAAAGAACTCCAGCTAGCGCATTCAAAAAAGCCACCAGCTGGGTAACTTCTGCGCATACAAATCAGTTTTTATTGTCCTATAAAAGTGCATTTTGTTTTGTTTAACAGTGGAGTTTCTGCCAGTTAGTTTTACTGAAACTTTCCACAAAAGACGCCCTCTACAAAAACTGGCTATAGTATTAGTGCTTCGAGAAGCATAATAAAAGCTTACAACTGTGCTGAAAAAAATTCTAAAGCATTCTTTCATTCCTTACAAAAAGACAGAAATGCATGCTATATTTTAGAAAACAGGATGATTCCTTATGTTAAATGCTAAAAAAAGATGCAAAAGATGGCTGAACATTGTGTGCGCTTGTGGGCATACAGACTGCCTCTAGTTTTTGGCTGGCCGCTGGACAAATCGAAAAGCTGCATTTCAAAAAAGTTGCCTTTTCTTCTTACTGCCCTCAGCAGGGCTCATCTCTGAAGTACTCACACTTACTGGGCATAGATCACAGATCAGTGCTGGAGAGAAGTGCTCAGTGTGCAGGGCATCACAAGAACTTGTCTGCTGTCTAGCAGGAAGTGGTCTCCCCAAAGCTCAAGAACAATGAGGACTAAAGGTTTGTGTCCCACTTCAGGCGCATCAGGTGTTATAAAATTCCTCTTCCATCCTGTCTCAAGTCGCATGCCAGTTGAAAAGCTCCAGACAGAACCTGTAACATCACGCCTCTTAGGAGATGTAAGCTGTCCCAAGCGTCTCTGGCTAAACACAGCTCTTACCCCGTGGCTTACATGCTCTGGTGGAAACTCACAACTCCAGATTGAAATGTTTCATACTAACAAGGGTAGGAAACAAAAATTACCTCTCAAGGGTGGCGAAGAGACCGGCCCATAAAAAGTGGATTTTGTTTTGTTTAACAGTGGAGTTCTGCCAGTTAGTTTTACTGAAACTTGCCACAAAGGACAGCCTCTGAAAAAACTGGCTATAGTATTAGTGCTTCAAGAAACAAGAGCTTACAACTGAGCTGGCTAAACACAGCTCTTACCCCACGGCTTACATGTTCTGGTGGAAACGCAAAGCTCCATATTGAAATGTTGCATACTAACCTCCACATAGCTTAAATCGCAAGGGTAGGAAACCAATTACCTCTCCAGGGTGGCGAAGAGACCGGCCTTGCCCCCCACAGCGAGGAGCACCTTGGGAGCGCAGCGGGGCCGGGTGGACAGCACCGTCTGGTAGGAGAGCCGGTGCTCAGGCATGAAGTGGTACTTGAGGGCCTCGTTGAGCAGGTGCTTGCAGGCGTGGTCGTCTCTGATCAGGTGGTTGGCCTCATAGAGGCGGGTGAGGAACTTGACGCTGAGCAGCGGCAACCGCACGCAGTGCAGCAGCTGGGCCAGGTGCTGCTGGCGCTCGGTCACGTCGTACTTGATCCAGGACTCCAGGGCGTAGAAGACCGTCTCCTCGGTCACCACCTTCAGGCAGTCGTTGGAGACGATCTCGTCCAGCTCAGCCCGGGTGAGCTCGAAGAACTCCTCGGTCTGGCACACCTCCTCGAAGTTCTGGCAGATGAACTTGGTGGCGGCCAGGCAGAGGTCGTGGCAGCCGTACGTCTCGGCGAAGCGCGAGATCCCGATGCAGTTGCCGGCGTCCAGCTGGCTCTCCAGGAAGGCACAGCACTCCTTCAGCACCAGCTTGACCTGGAGCAGGTTGGCGGCCGGCAGCAGCGACTCCACCGTGTCCTGGGAGATGAAAACCGTGCCCGTGTAGGCATACTCCACGATGGCCTGCGAAAGCACAGAGACGGAATGAGTCCAGGCCTCCCACCGAACAACTCGAGGAGCTTCCTCCTCAACTTTCAGCGCAATTTACACTTTTAGGAACATAACATTTGCCAGCTGATTGACTGCATGTCATCTGTCCAACCCTGTAACAGTGGCAGCACAAAAACATGAACCAAGCTGACCAGTGAGTGGGATGAACAAACAAGGCATAGGTCGTTAGCCTTAAGCTTGGGATATTTCTTTCACTACTTTCAGATTGAACAAAAAAAATTAATGGATGTTGGACTGCACAAGCATAACCCCTACATGGTATTAAAATTTAACTTCCGTCAGAGCCAATGGCTCAAAGATACACTCCTGAGAAACCGGTAAATTTAGCCTCAGCCAAACCAAGGGCAATTTTACCCACAACAAGTGCTCCTCTGTGGTTCTCATGCCATACCTGCAAGGCGGCCTCGTCGATGCACTGGAACTCCACCTCCGAATTCTCCTTTTCCGACAGGTTGCCCGTGAACATGGCCTTGAAGTACGGGCTGATGCTGGCCAGCACCACCTTGTGGGCGTGGATCTTGGCATCGCCCACGCGCAGCACGATGTCGCACAGCTCATGGTCCTGCCTGAGCAGCTGCAGGCCCTGCAGCAGCTGCTCGGAATGCGGCCGCGTCAGACTGGCAAGCATGTAAGGCTGGGCCTGCTGGTCCATCTGATTACACAAAGGAAACACACACAGACACACACACACATACACACATTTTCATCAGCATTGTCCAGATGTGTGCGGGCTCTTCCATGATCATTCTCACCCAGCCTTTGCAACTCCAACCTCAGTAAGAGTCACGCTCACCACATATTGTGTAATGCTGCCTGCAAGCATGCATAAACTCTGCTCAAGCACTCAAAGCCCATGGCTATCAAATAACAATGATTAATAATCACAGGCTGCATTTCAGATTTCTGTTTTTTTTTTCTCTTAAGCAGCAATATTGATTGAAGACATTTCGTAAATGCTGGTTCAGCAAACATCTAATTGAAAAAAGGTCCACACTGAAGAACCTAAGCCAGCAAACAATCCTGAGGGCCAATAAGTTGTTATCCGTAAAAGATCTATTTGGAAATACAAATATACTGAAGTTGAAAGATGGCAAGTCAGTATTAATAGTCAAAAAAGAAAAACAAGACTTCATGACATTAAAGACATCAGATCAGAAGCAGCAAACCTGATGAAGCGACAGCAAAATGCGTCCTTCGCATCCTAACTCGCAATTAAAAAACACAAGTCTTTCATGTCATACAATCTCGTTTTTCTTCTTTTTTTGAGTGTGCGGTTCAAGAAATACCGTCTAATGCTGGCCTTCATGTGTGATATGCATCATGCCGAACCAGCACCTCATCATAACATGTGCACTTTTTTTGTTCCCAGTATTAATACTATTGACTCCTAATGATGGAAAAAAGCACACAGTGACATGTATTAGGGTCATGTCCCATTTCTCCTCGATGATAAAATGTTTTATTTATTTGTGCATTTTATTAATGCACATTCATTATTGTTAATTTGCCCACATGAATCAACATGTTCAATCCCTCCGCATGTGACTTGTTATTCATTTGCACTTTGTTGAGGTAGTTCACTATATGATACATGTTCACAGCCCCTCACCCCCCCCCCCCCCCCAAAGAAAAATGTAATAAAATTATAATAATCTTGCACTGGATTTCTATGGTAGTACTCTGGACTTTGTTAGTATTTTCATTGTAAATAGGTTGTTTTCTAAAATTCGAGCATGACTTAAGTGTGCCTGTGTGAGTGGGACATCAACAGTTAGCATCACTGTATGTAAATCACACAGCTTTCTTTCGGAATTGAACAATCCCAAACAAGACCAGGTCACTAGTATATGGCTGGACTGGCCGACCAATGGCGTAACTTCATCACTCAGTCACTCAGTCACAGACACTCGTGTTTGCAGGGCTGGCCTCGCTGTTCCGGTCCAGTCAGAAATCATAGTTATATATTTAATAGCAATAGCAATATAACAGCCATAGCAAATTAATAATAATTTGCATATGCATACAAAGAATGTGTCATACAATTTAAACTGTACAGCCCAAACACAACAGAGTGAGCAATTATCCAACAAGAACACAGGGCCACACACAAGGCAGTCACTGTATAGTCACATTTTGATTCAAAATCTTTTTTGTTTGTTTTTGTTTTGGTACTTCAGTCTGAGATTAGACCTTGTCAGCTACTTCCTGAAGCTAAATGAGCTCAACCAAACCAGGAAATTAAATTAGTGGAATAGAATTTGAAAGAGCTTTAGTGGCTAATGCGGGTCAAAGGTGGTGTGGCAGCATTACAGCTTCTAGTTACGTGGCCACGAGGCTGACAACCAATGAAAACAAAAACAAATAAACCCAGCATAACTTAAATTATGATAGCCATGAGCTAAAATCCAACATCACCTAATTCCGTATCTCAAAACATGACAAAACTGGCAAAAGGACAAATATCTGTATGTACTAATACTGCATGACTTGGTTACTGCCAAGGGACCTGACTTAAAACTCAAAGGAGTTTCATTCAAACCCCTAGAGAAACACGTATATCCTTGGGTCTGCCTGAAGCATGAAAACAACAAGCTAATTACACTGACTATCTCATTAATTCCGAAGAACAACCGCCACCGTCCGTGCCCACCTTTTTAATTTGGAACTTCAAGCTCTGCATAGATTGTACTGATTTAATCCATTTGGGAGTCTAAAACTGCATTTTGGAAAATAATTGATCACATCGCAGAATCGCCTTATACAGTAAAATATAAATATTGTCCTCGGAAAAAATGTAATCATAAAGACAAATACTACTATTCTCCTTTGAGAATATAATAACTTAGGTTAGAAGTAACAAAATGTACAACGTTAACGGGTTAGACGACTTGATCTGCAAGATGTTAAACTGTAAACGTTAGCTAATAAGATATCTCATGTCGATTTCAGTATCACAGAAAGTAATCAGCGTTTACAATTCCAGAACGCCATCCTATCATGACGCTTTCGGAACACAATCATGCCACGCGAGCCTGGTTACAATTTGATAAGGTCAGATTTCATAGATGATGACACGTTTATGGTAGCTTGCTAGTCAACCAGATAAGACTATAACAGATGCGTTTGCTCACAGTGGTCCATGCATCAAAGCCTCTATTCTCGCCAAAATATTAAATATTAGATTCAGTCTGGCTCCGTTGAAATGTTTTAAATTGTGGCTGAAAATAACAGGCTAGCTAGTTTCATTGCTAACCACTATGCTACAATGCTAACTAGCTAGCCAACCTAGCTACGTATAAATCTGAAATTCCATTTTAAAATCTGAAAATCGCCAGTCTATCAACGGATTTAAGTCTTTATGCAGTGGCTTATACGCATGAGCTTCCACGGAACGAGGGGAAAATACATTTTATAATTGCAGACAGTGTATGATATTTCTATTTAAAGAACAAACCCCGAGCAATTTCGCTGCTAAAAATAAATGCACGTAGCTAGCTAACGTTAGATAGCTTTAAAAAGACATTACCATCTCGTCCGCTAGCTGGTTAGCTACCCAGATAAAATTGTGCTGTCACGTTAAAAAGGAAATAATAAAATATTTAATCCAGCGAAAAAATAACGGTAGAAATATACCTGTGTTGTCCGCTTCTGATGTGCCGACGTGATCTATTTTTATTGCAGTGGCGGAGATGAACCCAACAGCAGGAACCCCAAGCGCCTGTCAAGAAAACAAACATAAAAACAGGTTGGGCCTGCGTAACTTCCGGGAGCGGAGTGCGACAAAGGTGGAATGTTTTTCCAAAATTAAAACGTTTACTTTATTGCAACATACATGAAACAGAACGTTAACACATTGTTGTTTAACCATTTAGACAGAGACAACATCTCTTACGCTTTCTCCTCCGTCCCCTTCCTTCCAGTTCTTTGGCTGCCTTGGCTGTTGTGGTTCACCAACATACGATCTACTTCCAAAGTGAGGCTAAAGAACCACCGAAAACGAGCGCTTTGATTGGTCAAAACTCTGACGGAATGAGTTTTTTATAGGTTTTGATGCCGTTTTGCTTTATAGCTTTTATAGTTTAACTAATTTTAGATACATGTAATTGTCGTTGGTCCTGGAGAACCTCAAGGTGCGCTGGTTTTCCTTGTTTCTCAACACAAAAAGCATTTGGTCAATTATATCAGTAGATGGCACACACCTGGTTTATTTGGTCTGACTTAGTTTCTGATTTTAAGGTGAAATAAATAAATAAATAAATAAATAAATAAATAAATAAATAAATATCAGTCCCTGCAGCTCTTCATGACCAGGGGTATGGACCGCTGTGTTCACCATTGTCATGTGTTGCACTTTCATCCTGATTTAATGAATTTCTTTTTTATTTATAGCTGTTGAGTTGAATTCCCAGCTAGTCGAACAACACTGCAGTCATGTAGGCAAAAAAGCAGTATTACTGGCCTTGAGGACTACATTTGAGTATCTGTGACTGTAGATCATCAATTGTCAACCTTGTGGCTTGCATTGCATTCTACCAATTTTCCACCAGGTGTCTCTATAGTCACAGCATTTGAAGTTACAGGTACTAATAAAACTGCATTGTGTAACAGGTTAATAACATCATTGATGGTTATTTTATATACAGCATGAAACTAATCAGTAAAGCTGGAGGAATACTATTCATGAACAGCTCAACAGAGGAATCTGTGGATGCCCAATGAACCCAGTTGATCAACAGTGGTCGCTGGTGCACGGTGAGACATTGCCATCCCAGGGCGATGTCAGTGCCAGTTGTGTGTCACCCTGCACGCTTGCCAGCCGCAGTAAGCACTGGCACGCAGAGCCCATTTGTGCACTACAACAATGCCTTAACAGGATGGGCCACCCTGCAGCCCACAAATAATTGTATATATATATATATATATCCTGTCACAAGACAATAGAAATGACCAGATATTGAAAGACGTTTATCACCAAGGAATTTCAAATAAAAAACTGCAACAATTTTATAGTGTACTGTTTTATTTTGTAACCCCTCCCCCCCCACACACACACCAAAAAATAAAAATAAATAATCAACATATACATCCACATTTTTATATCCTGTTGCTCTGCTCGTTTGAGGTATTGTGATCACTGTCAGTGCATGAAAAAATAAGTTAGAGAACACCCTATTTGAAAATCATTATTGATATTTGGATATTTTTGAATAAAGATGAACAAATATTCAAGGCAAAACAGTACAAAATTGACGGTAGATGTTCCATAGCATCACAGAAATAATACAAATGTGCGGTGAAATACTACCAGGCTGCAATCCAGTACACAGGGACTGCAATGCACATTAAAGGGGTAGTTCACTTCAGGTTTTTTAAATATTATTTAACTCCTAATGTATGGTTTTGATTGGCCCATACAGTATTTTTGTGTGGTGAAGGATATTTCAGGTATTTACAGAAGTTTCTGATGACCCTTACAATGCCAGCTATGGAGCATTCAGGCATTTGTAGTCTAAAACATGAAAGTACACTTCAAGTGAGTCGAAAGCAGCTGGAGTACTCTAGGAATCCAACTGGAAATGATATTAAACAGACATGTTTTAAGAACAATTGGGTTATATACATTCGTGCAACCTCTGGTGGCATAAGCCCCCGAAGGCCCTATACCAGCCATATAAAGCTGGCAGGTTGTCAGAAGCTGCACTAAATGTCTAAATTATCTTTCATTGCATATAAACAATGTCTGGGTCAATCAAAAAACACACACTAAAATATAGTAAAACCCAAGACAGTAAGCCTTTAAATGCATACTATGCTAAATTTTTTTAGCCTTGCAGTGGTCATGTGTCTATAATCAAAGAAGTCTCCCGCTCTGTCCTCAACCCTGCCCACTCACCTGCATTTTTATCATTTTTATCAATTTTTATACTGTTTATCAGTTTGTATTTATTATACCTCTGTTTTTCAATAGCTGTTTTCATGAAGAAAAGCAATTCCAAGGCTGACTCTTGTTTTTGAACAAGCCTTGTCAGATTGTCGTTTTGCTTCACTGTACCACTGTACTTCCACTTCTTTACTTCTGCCCTTGTCGCTGTTAGCTAGATACAAATGGTCTGCTGAAACCTGTTCCCACCCCACAGGCTCTGTAGGAACAACCACCCCTCCCCGCATATAAAAGAGTGTCACACCGAGAAACATCCCAAGCACATCTTAGAAGAAGAAATACAGGCAGAGTAGCACAGATTTGGCAAATGTGCATGTCACATGTCACGACACAGCCCTTTGATGGAGAGAGAGCGCCTCCGTCTTTGCCTTTCATCTTCACGAGATCCAGGTAAAAAAAATTAATTGAGCTTTTCCGCTTCTTGCCAGTCAGTACAACTCTCTCTTGGTTTGGGACTTCCTCAGACACAGCTGCCTACTGAGAAGAAAGCACACTTTAATTACCTGGACTAATTGGTTATGCACTCCAGGTGCGTGTGCCTACCAGTTGAAGTGGTCCTCCAATTGCCCTGAACCTTTCCCACAAACTGAGCTCTGCCACAGTGTGCAAAGACAGAGATTTCCAATGCACCACAGATATGAATGTGGTAATTTTATAATATTTACAAGGTAAAAATCTTGAATGGTATTCTTATAAATACAATCAGGTTGTAACAGTGGGGACACTGAGCATGGATGGCCCACAATTCAATTCTATGGATAAGTATATTGCACTTTCGTGACAGTCATCTTATTTTTATAAAGTCATGGAAATATACATGTTGTCCAAATCTATGTTTTGAAAAACACAGAAAGTTTTCATATAAGTTTTGCAAGCCTACAGCATTTTATTGTATTTTAAATAATTAATTATAGGTATAAGAACAGCCAATACCAGATTGCCAGCACTTTATAGAGGATAATATTAAAAACATGTAGTCTTTTTAGGAGCATCCATTAAAACGCAAGCATTTAGGTGGTTCTTTGTCCCCATTGTTAGGACCGGCTTGTGGCTGGAGCGGTTGTTACCAAGCCAACCGCCTCCTGTTAACGGAAAAGCTACACTACAGCACCCATAATTCAGAACGTCAAAGAGAAATTACGTTCGTCTGGACGTATTCATTGAGAAAAATTATTAACTCAGAAGTCCTCCTCCAAATATTATAAGTATACTGACAAGAGCCACGTGTCTTTTTCTGTGAATGGTAGACTATTCATTCTATGACACCTTGAGACCACTCCCAAATCTCAGTTCTATGCTAACCCATATTTCATGCCAATAAGACTGTTTCAAAATCATTTCCTATTTCTTAAATTTTACAAATTGCAAGACTTTTGACATTTATCATGTCATGACTACCCTTATCAATAAATAAATAAATTGAACATTGAACCCATGTTATTCAATCATAGTTAAAACAATGCATGTACTTATGTTTGAATGCTTCACTGTACATTAATATTAAAATGTTTCTTAACAGGCAATTATTTAGTACAAAACTTATGAACTGAGATTAGGAGATTATGCTTTGGCATTGAGATTATGCTTTGATTAATCAAATGAGTCAAAACATGCCATGAAGCTTTATTATAAATAATAGAATTACAAAACCTACTTTATCTTAATGAGTTAACTAAAAATACTGATTCAAATTATGTCTGATTTTCATTCTACTGTTAATTTTTTATTTATGGATTTATTTTTTAATCTGCACATATGCCAAAACTACAAATAGAATATGTGTTTCAGGCTTTCCACCACAATTTTGTTTTATTCTCTGGGTTTCTTTTATGAGCTGACCACAATCTCCCATTGAGGCCAGCCAACAAAAATATAGCTTGATTATGATAATATTTTTTTGTGTTATTATTAGTATTATTGCTTATACAATAACAAATTTATCGAATTGACCAATATAAATTGTCTTTAAATGATGTCAACATATGGCCAAGCAATTTTATTTTGCCTTAAAAAAAATGTTGCAGATAAGGCCTAATCTATACAAGGTCTTCAAATAAAATAATACACAGGAAGATGGTATATTTGGGAGGTGCAGATGCTGTGTTGTGGATTAAATCCAGCCAGATTAGAAAGGAGAAATTTGACCATAAGAATAAGATACAATAATAAAACAATAGAATAAGAAACAGGAAGTTTGTCTTGAACAGCTTTTTCAAATGCTTCTGGCAGAAATCAAAAAGACAGGAAGATAGCTTTGCAAGAGTAAGTTGAGCCTGTCTCCACACTGGCCCTTCTCAGACAAGAGTTTGTAGAAAGACATATGTTTTGCTCATATATTTTGAAGCAAGCAAAAATGCTGTACACATAGGTGTCAGCTTGTAAAGTCATGTTACATGGGATACAACAAACTCACCAAACAATTCCCCTGTTAAGACTGTTGTGCCATTCCATCAGTGTTGATAATGGTATTTTCCCATTGGCTAATACAAATACAAATAATGTTGTACAGTACTGTATGAGCTTAGCAACATTAGCAAGCTGGCTAGTGAGTACTGTGCAAAAATTCTCAATTACCATAGTAACTGTTGCCAGTTTAGTTGACTGACCATTTGGAGTTCCAAAGCACATGAAGCTCCACTGTTAAGACCACTGGAAACTAAAAAGTAGTAGCATGTGAGTAAAAAGTAGAAAAAGTACATCTTAACAATAGACAAGTAATGTAATAGTGGTTGGAAAGTATATGTATAAGGTAGTGAAATATGGTAGGCCTATATCTATTGCTGTGGAAGGAAATCCATCCATCCATCCAATGTCTATACCCGCGTATCCTGAGCAGGGTCACGGGGGTGCTGGAGCCTTTCCCAGCGTGTATTGGGCGAGAGGCAGAAATACACCAATGAACGATATACATTTCAGCGTAATACACCCTGTACAGGCCGCCAATCTAGCTCAGGGCACGCATGACGCACACCATTCAGTCACGAATGGGTTTCCTAATTCCGATGCGGATTCGCCTACATGTCCCATACGTCTTTGCAGAAAGTTACAATGCACAGTGCGTCGCCATGGAAACGTTTGTGACATTTGAGCTATAAAGTAGCCAGAGATTGTGATCAGAATGGCTGTGGAAACAACGCCTAAAATTGGTCGTAATTTTTCCGTACAAATTTAGAGGCAGTTTAAACATTGCTGGATATAACTAGCAATCATTCTAAATTAAATTCATAACCACATTAGTTCATAAACAGTGGAAACGAACTAGATCTAACAAATGCAACCAAAGATTAATTTAAAGAGAAGTTGCTATACACCATACGTAACATAGCACACTTCAACATGACAACACAAGTTGGCTAAGCGAACTTAAATGTACTAAACAGTTAGCCAAACAGTAGGCATGTCACCCAACAATAGGAGCTAATTTATTATTATTAACAAGGTAGCTAGACTAAGTGTAACGCTCAGCCAAAATCTCTGAACACCCAAAGGGGCATAACACCACATGAAACTAAATAGCGGGGTAAATGTTTGTATAGCTACTGTCCCTAATCCTATCTAAAGCATTGGTTCATCCATAATACGATAGCTAATTAACTGCATACAAAACGGTCATTTCGCATATCAAGTTGTCTCGTTCGAATCATAAATCTAAAAGCTCTTCCTAAACGAGACAACTGTGCACATGGGCATATCCCGCCTCTTTATATGGGCAGGAGAAATGACCAATCACAATCAATTTAACGCCAGTTTTTTTTCCCTCAATGGTCTCGTAACAAATCCTAGCTTGCGTTATACTTCCAGAGACTAGTTGGATACGCCATTTTGATGTTGCCAAGTGATGGGGATACAGGAGTGGTATCATATTTTTGTATCATTTACACCAGGGAAGGTAACGGAGAGGTACTGCGGGGGAATATGAGACCTTCTTCATTGCACCGTTTGAGTTTTGGACTTGTTACCTGCTTTATTTTAAAACATCACACGATTGCAAGATGTTCCAGTTAACTAGCGAGCTAGCTACCTTTTTGTTTTCTTAAAAACTACTGTTTACCATAGTTACGATACGTATGTATGAAACGATAGCCAGTCTGTATACAATCAATATAGGCTTGATTGTCCGTTTTTTTTATAAAGAAGGAAACCCAACGGACAACTATGTTAAACAAATATACCACAGTGCCTAAATGTCAAATTTGGACAGAAGCGAATATGTGCAACTAGCTCCGACATTGGTGCCCGTAAAGCACTGCACCGACAACGCGTTCGGCTTTTTCACCAAGCATGCTGTGGTCAACCACGAGAGTGGAATAACTACCTTGAGTATTGGTGTACTGTTGTCAACACTTTTGACCGAGGAAAGTCAAAACACAGAATTTTGTGCGCGTAAAAGTTATTTACACGAAGAATTTATTTGGAACAGAAAAGACTACGACCCACTTTTGGAATACATTAAACCGGACTCCATCGATCCACACTTTTGGAAAGAGCAGTTTTATTCTCTAACTAAGGAGTTGGCTGGCTGTCTCCTTAAGATCTACCTACGGCTTGAAAAGGACTGTAGTGAGGTATTTGTTCTTTGGGGGATTCAAACAGAGAATCTTTCCCCAAAACGAGATGAGGAAGCAAAGCCACAGAACGTCCCCTTCCCCTCACAGCCAGGCACAGGCATATTTAAATCCACACATCTGAACAGATTTCCAAAGGAGCCCACAATAATGATTTTTGGAATAATACCCCAGGAGTTACACAAACAGCTCCTGGACCTCAAGAACTATCAGAGCAGGACAAATGGAGTGGAGGAACTGAAAAACATCCTAGCTGAATTTGATTTGAAGCCAGTCCCCTCAGACAGTATAGTTGATTTCATCAGTTTCCTACGGACACTGCTGGATGATTGCAACTTCAAGGTTCTTTATGGCACTTTACAGGTAATCAACCTACTAATTGAGAAACTAGATAGCAATGTGGAAAAATACCTAAAACAGATTGTAAGTACTACCCTCAAAGCCTTGGGGGATACCCACACCATCTCCAGGAATGAGTACATGAATGTGTTCAGGCAGTTGATGAGGATTGTGGGACCACAAAAAGTATTGGACCTTGTGATGGGGCAACTAAAGAACAAAAACTCCAGAGTCCGAGAGGACATCATCAACATCATCACTGCTGCCATGCTCACACACCCGAGGAAAGACTTCAACATCCCCAGCCTCTGTTTCGAAGTGGCACCTTGTTTAGCAGACAGGAAGAAGAGGGTCCGCCATGCCGCCCTGGAACTTTTTGCTGTGTTTGACTACTGCCTGGACACAGGCAAGAAACAGCCCCTTATGAGAGCTGTGGATAAGGTTGAGCTTAGCGGTGATGTTGAAGGGCTCATGGCAGCTGTTCAGGCCCGGAGAGCCAGGCATGTCCTTCCCAGATTGTCTTCAGAGGGGATGGTGGAATACGCCTTGGTTATCCCTAAGCCTGGCCAGAGACCATCGTCTCAGTTTGGCTCAGGTGCTGACCTGGAGTGGATCCAGTGTGGGGGACGCGTTGACAGTGCTAGGAGCAGCCGAACTGATCCAGGCTCTGACAGCCGGTTGTATGGCTATGGCAGCCTTGGATCCCTCACGGACAATATTCCTCTGCACCGACGAATTCTTAGTGCTGGGAAGAACAAGCTCCCATGGGAAAGGTCGCGGCTTCCCGCCACAGGGAAACCCCTGCCTGCTAGGCCAACCAACAGCCATTCATGTGAACAGGTGGGTCCTTACTTTGTGTTGTTTATCTCTGAGTACGTTTGTGTACATAGTGCTATATTTCAAACTGGAGGCCAGTGTAGAAGCCTGCCTTTTTGGTTAGCCTACTTAATAAAATAAAAATAGAAATATATAACAAAGATAAAAGCATGTTCTGCGTTCTAATTTGGCTTCACTATAATACATTTGTGTAATGAATGACTGAATGAATGCATTTAAATGGTGAGCCTTGATTTAAAAATTGTTGGGTGTCATCTTATCAATGTAATGTTGGCCCATAATAATAGGCTACCTCTTGCTATCATTACCATACTTGTGATTTGGGCAGCTGCAATAATTCTGAGCTCAGTAGTGGTTTCAGTCAGCCAGTTGTTTCACTGTGTTGATTGATTTAAATTTTCTGTATACATTTAAATGTGTTTGCATGCTTAACTGTTGCTACATATGCATAGACAAATACATTTTAATTACATTGAATAGCAATTCAGAAGTATGGAACATGAATTCATATTGTGAGATATGGACCCAATATGAAATCGTACAGGCTCTCCAAAGATCAAAATAACAGATTAATTACTGTAGTTTAAAAATAATATTTTCAAAAGAAATTTCAGTGGCATGATTTCAAAAAGTGGGGATTTTGTTCAATGCAGAAACAGTCTTTGAATATGTGTTAAAGAGGAGCTCTAAACGAAAAGATTTGAAAGCCCACTTTGCGACAATACACCAAATAGCCTTGATGTTGTTCAATGACTTAGAAAAATGCAATTATGGTGGAACTGAGTGCAATATGTTTAAACTTATTTAGACAGGTGAATACTGAGATTTTTGTTCTAAATACAGAATTATGTATGGTAGCACACAATGCAGTGCAATGTACAACTGGTGTCAAGTTAGATGTGATGACATACCACTTTGCATTACTGTTAAGTTAAAAGCAAAATCATTGCCATATTGCTGGCTATGTGGACAGCTGGCATAATAGTCCTCTATCAGCCTGCCAGGTCTTCTAGAGCTTTGTGAGATTTGGATAAACTATGCATTTTCACACACTTTTTCAAAGTGATGTAAAAAAAAAAATCTTTACAGAAAAAAAGTCTGTACCACAACAATGGAGTGCTTTCAGTTTCCACAAATATCCCATATGAACTTTAGTATGTGTGCCATTTCCTGGTAGGATTAGTTATTTTCTACATCGTTCTACTGCATAAGGGCCAACAGCCATAGGTTACAACCTGGTTTAGCTCTTTGGATTTAAGTTAATAAATTAACAGTATAACAACTTGTGATTCTGAAAAGTTTGTATTTGAAATAGATATGAGAAGTCACTGGTCAGACGAGGCAGGCTTAATGCAGAATGTCATACATCGTTTATACCTTGGGGTATACATTGATACAGGTATTTGCTGGGTAGCTGTGTTTGCCAGGCTATGGTTCTATCCGTGATGGTGGAATATGTGGGGATAAAAGAGCAAATATACACAAAAATGTATAGAAGAATATTTGGCGAAATTCCCATATATCGGATGCTGTCAGCTTTTGAAGTATTGCATTCTATCAGGGGTGTTGTTGTAGGCTGCTGTTCTGGGCAATAAAATGGTTCCATCATACGACACATTTAGCACAACACCCACTGTGGGAATATTGGCATACACCCCGTGCACAAAATAGCTTGGGTGATTTAAAATAAATGTTCATGTTCGTATCTTATGGCAACGGGAGCATATGCTGCACGATCATTCAATTACCGTTTAAAAAATATCTTTGTGCTGATGGTGAAAACATTGTAATGTGAAATTAGCTATCAGTGAGGTTTCACTCATGTCTCATCCTGTCTCTGCCCTCCACAGATCTGTAGTCATGTATTTGTGTTTGCCTCAGTGGCAACATTCCAGCCGTATGTACGCTAGATAGGGCACTACATGCCTCCTACAGGTTAGTCCAAAGTGTTTGATAATGACTGAGTTCAGAGGTTGAGGTTCGACCCTTTTGTAGCTGTAAATGAACTGGAGAGAAATACAGTCTTTACAGTGATATCTCACTTTGGCCAAAATTACGCTGGAAGCCATAAAATCACCCATTTGTTTTCTGTGTTATAGTGTGAAAATGGAAGGCAGGTCCAACTATGATTTTTCAGATTCAAACTAAAATGTACCCGGGTAACATCCCAAGGTATTTTATTAGTTCAGATTTCTTATTTTCCTTACTGTATACCCTCACCTACCTACCACTCTGTAGCTCATGCTATAGTGAGAGCAGTGCTTTTTACCGTTTTTCAGTAGTGCTGATGCATCAGCTACATTCGTTTGGAAATCTGTAGAATCTAATTTTAATTTTAATAGCATCCCCTAAATTTAACATCTGAATTGTGATCCAGTGCCATCTCTATGCATCCCAACGTTTAACAAGTGGGAGTATCTCCTAGTGAGCCTTATGCGATCAATACAGTTTGAAAGTTTAATGAACCGAGAAATCAGCCAATAAATCATTGCTACCTCACTGCCTTTGGTCAGTGATGCATCAGTGAAGCCAGACTGTGTATTGTGATGTCTCAGTTCTGTGATCAGTCAGATTATCTCTCAGTCCGTTGTGTGTTTGAATAATGAAGTAATCAACCAGCCAGCCCAGCATGCAGTCAATCAGCAGGTTTATGGTGGAAATTTATATGACTCTAAAGGCTGTATAAAAGAGATTCATATCTTGCTCTGCAATAAATATCTCTGTCTTAAGAGGAAACCAGTGTTTATTGGTATGCCATCCCGCCAAGTTACAGCTTGGTGGGGCAGCATGCCCCATACCTATACAGCATTGAGAGTTTGGCACTTCAGGGTTCCCTACAGAAATAACCACAATGACCACCGACTCTCAGCCCTTAAAAAACATTCATTTATGTACCTTCTGATCTAATTTCAACTAACAGAATTCACAAACAACGTCACACGTCCACACAATAAAGCCCCAAACTTATTGGATTTTAAGTTTTTTCTAAGAATACTGCTTACTTGATCTGCGTCTAGCCTATATCTTTGCGCAAAAATTTTATTCACAATACCAGCACTGTCTAGAAAGTCCACTCATGTCTGTATGGATATTTTATGTTGTTTTTTTGGGTTGGGGATCAATATTTGAAAGACCAAACCCCACAAGTTTGTGATGACGCATAGGCTACTCATTCCCCCATAAATACTCGGGAATCTTCTATTGTTATCTTTGGTTTAAATTCTCATTATAAATATTTATGATCAAGATGAAGTTTGATCAAAATTTGATCATTTAATTATTTAATATTTATTGTCATATGTGGTATGTTTGTATTCACGTATATTCAGTTGGATAATGGAGTAAGGATGCTAGCTGCTAATTAAAACCAGTTTCCTGTGAATTTGGAGGAACACCTTTGGTTGATTTGACAGAGCTCTACTGGAAAATTATAAATGAAAATCCAAATACAGCACAAAAAAATTTAATCAGAATTTGGCAGCTTCTTTATGCTTTAGGCAATCAACCAGCTTCCCTTAGCACATGCACCTTAATTGGCAGTCATCTCCCACTTGAAGATAACGGGTTGTATTTATGCTGATTTGTTTGCTTCTGTGTGCATTCGGAGAGCTGTGTGCTGATTGCAAAGGGCCCAGGCTAGGTGACTCATTCTTCAGTGCCACAGACTAGTGTATATTTAGCCTCTCCTTGCCTGTGTGAAATGGCAGTGGAAGCATGCGAGAGCAGGTATTTTTGGAGAAGACAATTCTCACATAGAGCGGCCTGCACCCAGGGAGAGGGAGGAGAGTGTTAATCCCACCCCGTGGTTTGTTTCTGCAGCTCAAGTCTGTGGGTGGCTGTCATATCAGCCAACCAGCAGTATGTCTGTGCTATATACAGCATTCTTTTTAATGTTAGTAAGGGGGCCCTGTTTGATGAGCTAATCCTTTAAACACCCTGAGATTTTAAAAGGAGAGTCTCATGCATGGGGGTATCCTAAAGCTCATTACTGTTGGGTTAATTGCCCTCCACTGTGTAACTCACAAGTTGTTGGACCGATTGGAATGGTCTGCACCCAGTTTACAATTTAGCCTAATTTAAAGTACTGTATTCCCACAGAAAAGAGCTGTAGCTTCAAATTGAAGAATTAGAATTCTTGCTCAGTTTTTCACAATCCCTGAAGAAAAAACGCAGTAATATGTGTTGGCAATAGATGCTGATTTCTCAGGCGTGTCTCTTGTATGAGCCACACTTGGACAATTGTGAATTCATCTCTCTTGGTGGTTGCTATGCGACAGAGCAGATGTTTAACAGCAGAGAAGGATGTGATAGCCTCCAGTCTCTGGACTCCTTGAATTGGAACCAGATGGAGGTGGTGGAACTTTTATTTGTTGCTACTGAGGTGGTGTGATTAAGTTGATAACGTAGGTGGTTATCAATGACTACATTAAGGTTATGGGTTCTATGTTCTGCTATTAATGAAGTCAGGTTTGCAGACGGTAAGATTAATGAAGACCGACAGTCGCAGTTAGGGTGGCTAGAAATAAGTTGAGAAACTATGTTATTTGTGCCCATTTAGAATGTCACTGGACATTCACTATTGCTGTTTACTGCTAGTTATAGTTGCCTAATAGAGAAATATCAAAATGATATGTTATAGTTATAAATTTCCACAAAGTGAATTTATGCCCTCTCATTTAAAGGCTAAACTTAAAAGCTCAGTCTTCTAAATGGAGCAGCTAAAGTCTAAGCAAGCACAAAATAGTCAGCGAGTCTAAGATGTACTGTATCTAATCTCAGTATTGATCTACAGGAAGGTCAAGGCATCGCTTATAAACAATTGGTTTTTGAACAAGGATCTTTATCTTGTTTTTTCGTGAAGGCTTGTTGATCCTTTCATTAGTCCTGTCATTGTTAGGCACACAGACACACTTTGCATCAATTCCCTTGACGGTTCTTGTACTCGTCTGAAATAGGACTCAGATCTCTTTTCCGGAGGCACGGGGAATGTCCCTGTCCAACTTCCTTTGATGGTGTGCATTTGAATATTCAACTGTTGTCCAACCATTAGACGTTTGCATTTGTGTGATGGAACCCAAAAATGCTGCCTGTTGCTGCAGGCAGAACTCTACCTCTGCCACCACTCCCCATTCACCTGTAGGAGTCATTGGTAAATGGAGATGTTTCACTTCGACCTTTTCAAATTGACTGTCATGTATCTGTTCACCAGTGACACATGTCACGCACATTTGGAGCAACTGAGGGCACATCACTGCAGGGGTAGAGTTGACCGTGAGTAGTCAGATCTGTTTCCTGCCAATGCAGAATGGATACAGCCATTTTGACAAGGATTGAAGGCATTAAGTCCAGCCTGCAAAGGCTCTAAGGTCTCTTCATTTCTCAAGCATCTCATGAGTAAGAGAAGGGTCAACATATTCAGGCAGCTTGTCCTCAAGGTTGAGGCCCCATGATGATAGCAGTTCCATTAAAAATGAGTGGTATTCATTTTTTAGTTTTTTTCTCTTTGTGTTTCCTCATCCAGTTCCCTGCAGTCTTCTTTTTTTTTTATCACCCAGATGATTTCCCAAAAGTGCAAATGCATCATCCCCTAAAACTGCTTTGGCTGTTCTATTAGTATTTCTTGGAGAAAAAAAAACGACTGTTGTTGAGATGCATGTGATGCCTGAAGTTTCCACACATCTTCTCTTTATCTGAAAGGCTGGTTATAGTTACAGTATCTTGTGCAGTGCAGTCAGGTTACCGTGAGCCAGGCTCCGTGCATACTGTAACCGGCCCTTCCCTAACAGCAATTATTCAACACAAAGGAACTACTTTGGCGTGTCCAGTGTTTCTTCACATCACAGTTTAAATCGGCCCGATCCATTTTCTTGCTGACGTGTGTGTTACTAATGCACAGTTGTTTCGTGCCTAGTTCCCATTGTTTGACAGAAAGATACTGTCATTGTTCAGGCGCATTCTGAGTAATGGAAGGAGAACCCCTCTCCTGGAACTGGCGGCACGATCCGTGCAGGCATGCTCACACGGGACCGCGGAGCCTGGGGGATACGCGTACGGGCTCTCCGTTCGCTGGGTTCCTCTGGTTACACATGGCACCAGCGCTGTTTTGCGCAGATTTTTTTGGGATCGTGTTCCATGACGGTCAGTGTCTTTGAATTGTGCACATGCTTCAGAAGCCATGTTTTCCAATGCATTTATGAGGAAGGTGTAGGCTCGTGGATGCAATGTGCTTCAGCCGCTATGTAGGACTGTAACATTGTGGGGGGGTGATCATGCCTTAACCTTTGCAATCCTGCAAATGAATACAGAAGCCTTTTTCAGCACAATGTGAACAACTACAGTGTTGCTTGCTGTTTTGCGTTAAGTTACTTATTGAGTAATCCCTTTTTGGAAGTGACTTGGCCAAACGTCTGCATAGAATTCTTTCCCTTTTGCTCAGCCAAATCCATATTCTGACTGCATACTTTGCAAAAAGATAGAGATCAGGAAGCAACTTATTGTTGCCATGCGCTATGTGGGTAATATTAAACAACTCCTTTTAAAATCACCTATTAAACATTTGCATGGGCAACGGGCCTGTCAGATTAAATTGCAGTGTGCAATTTATCTGGGATATGTTTGAACCAATGACCTCACCATGCGTCTATAACTGGACTGTTGTGTCTGGAAACTCAGGAGTCGTTTTCATAGCCTTTTCCTGCATATTTAACCAGCTGTTGTCAGTTTTGCTATGGTAAATAATTATCTCTTACCCCAAAGACCACAAAACATGATGTTCTTGTGTAGATGCAAATTTTCACTTTATTTTGAGTTGACTTTTAAACAAGAGACACGTTTAAATGGGAGTTTTGATGAACTTGTCACTATTTGGTTTTAATCAAGCCATATAAAGCCTGGACAGTGGCAGCTGGTGACCTGAGCATTGTTCCTCCCCATGTTCTTTAGGCACATTTTATAAGGAATTATGTTATTCTCTTGTGAAAGGGGGTGTTCACTTTATAACCCTGATATGTACACTCAGCTGTTGCCTTGAGACACAATGCCTGTGTACATCAAGTTCCATAGCCGTCTTCAACGTGCGCATTGCCCTGCTTTTCCCCTGATGTTTTCAGTTTCTACAACAGCACCCAGCCCCTGTCTCCCAGCAACAGCACCGCCACACAACACAGGTTCCCCTGAATGATGAGAGCAGCACTTTATGGGGAGCGTGCGATCCTCTGCATGCTGCACATGGCCTGGTTCACTGTATTTGTTGACCTCGCACCAACATGGCGCAGTTGATCACGTCTGTCCCACCACGATTTCATTCTCGGTTTTAAAATCGGGTGATTTCACGGCAGAGTTGCGGTGACAAGCCCCGGTATACAAGAGGTGAAGGCGGTAGCGTGAAAACGGATTACCTCCGGTATTGCCTCTGGTATTCAGCACCAGGGGCCTGCACTGTCTCCCAACTGTCATCGGTGTTGCCGTGACAAACGACCACAAGCGCATGTGCTCTGCATATTTTCAAAGGCTGTTACAGTGGGGGCAGCGGATCACCTCAATATTTACTGTAAATGCTTTCAGAAAGCCGTCTGTTGAAATGATAATGGGAATGTACCCAACTGCCATGGCAACGAATTAATGAAGGAAGCAAGGCAATCACTAATTGCTCCTACATTTTAATGGGAAAAATCTTTAGCCGTTTTAGTGTCAAAGAAGATAATGCGTGGCCTCATTTCTCATCCTTGATGATGTGGTGGGGAAAACGCTCTTCTGAGGAGAACTGTTTTAGGGAGCTGCCGATAAGACAAGCGGGTGCTTAATGTTCATATTTCTCTGCTACTGCAGAGCTGCTGTGCACCTTTATTAATAGGAGGCTTTTTATTTTTGTGGAAGGTGTAGATTTGCTTTTGCCAACATTTCAGCCTTCACTTGGCAAGTGTTCACGCGCTTTTCATCTAACAGCTGTTGTGTGTTTGCGTGAAGCGTTCGATGTCGGTTGCCAGCATGTATGACTTCAGCTGTCATTCCCCTTAGGAACAAGTGTTACCGTGTTTCCTACTGATGTTGTCTCTTTCCAGATATCCAGCGAAGACTCCCTGTCCCCTCCCACGGAGTTGAGCCGAGAAGCATACGTTGCTGACTTTGGTAAGCGCTCATCCCTTCACACTGCACAGTGCCAGCTAGTAGCTGGTTATTGGGTCACAGGCTTGCACTGTCACTCCCTTGGCTGCCAGAGATGGAAGGAAACCAGGGACAAAATTAGCCGCGCTTTGATTGGATTAACCTACTGAGCCGTAGTAGCCACACTCGCTGTAAGGGCCTGCTCTGCAGTATTTAGTTTCCAGCCCATCTTATTGCAAAAGGTATTGTGAGGACTACACAACTCGATCCATACAACAGGTGAGTTGGGATTGATTTGTTTTTCACAAGGAAATTGTTTTTGGATGGGCTGTGATTGTGCCCAAGTTTTGATTAAGTATATGGTAGAAACTGTACCACTCCTGGCCAGTAGGTGGAGCCCAATTTTTGATGTGTTTCTGCTTGAGGTCATTCCCTTCCATCAATATAGAGTGGGACCACTGATTCAGAAGCATTAGATTGATTGAAAGCTTAACTTGACTACTGTTTTTAAAAATAAATATATATCCCATCCCATATCCTATCCCATAGCTTGTACTGTCCAGAACCACGTCCTTACTAAATGTATGCACAAGACTGTTTTAAGACCTATTACATGATTCAAAGTTAACAATGACAACAAACATAATTCATTATTAAGGGAGATGCTTTTGACTGTTGCATTTGATTACTATGGCCATTCTGTTCACTCGTATTTTTGTGGAGTAGAAGCATTTGGGTTTATGCTCTTCGAATATGCTTTTATCGACTCCATCCTCTCAGCTGAAGATTTTTGTCTTGAGCACTGACTGAACCACCTGCCCAAAGAATGTAAAGCAGCCATTTGAATCCCCACTTAGGCGTAGCCATGGTGAGAGAGGTGGCTGTGTTTCTATGGGAACAGCAGTTGCTTGTTGAGTATGCAGTAGGAGTGTGTGAAGGGAGATGAGCATTGACTGTCCTCCCAGCCTTCACAATCAGCACCATTAAGTGTTCCAGCTATTTTTCTCCCCGCTGCCACTGTGTGCATTGAGACCGCTGACAGACTGTTAACAATGCTCATCCTCATTCACCTTGTTGAGTATGATGGCAAAGTGGTTGTGTAGAGCATTTGGCGAGGCTGTGTGTGTGTATCAGTGTGTGTGTGTGTGTGTGTGCATTTGTGCATTGCATGTAAAACCTGGTCACATTTCTCTGGTCTCTGGAGCAGGTCTATCCCTTTGTTGCCAATTACAGAATGCTGTACATCCTGTGTATGAATCCCTGTGTGCTCAAGCATGTCTAGTAAACACCTTATTGCCTGGCACTCTTCATAAATATCTGAGCTTTTTGAATCTCTGAATGATGCCGGGACTATGTGAGTGACTTCCAAACACAAGTGAACTTCTATTACGTCTGACAAAGCAGTAAAGCTGTTTTCCCCACTCATCTAGTGTGTGTTTCTGGTCTATTTCTGCTGTACTTCAGTCCAATTCAAAAACATTCCTTCACCAACTGTCTAAACTGCAGCTGATTTCCCAAAGCGATGACCTCATAATGTGCTGTTTGCCAGGCAGGTTGAAGGCCCCATGGAAGGCTGCTTGTGTTAGCAAAAAATGTCTTTTTTTATAGACTGAGCCTATTTATACCCTATATAGCTGGGATTTCAGTATGACGCAAGAGATCTGGCTCTAAGATGCAGAAGTGGCATTCTACATAATAATCAACCCGCTGCTGTCTTTCACAGAGCGATTATTATTTCTGAGTTGGGAGGAGCAGTTGAACTGCTTCAATTAAGGTAGTGATTAGTCGTATTGAGTGTTTAATTACCTGGGTGGAAAAGAGATCTGCACTACTCGCCCCCCAGGGCCAGGACTGAGAACATCTGCCCGGCTGTTGGTTGCATCGTCATCCACCCCCTCCCCCCCCCCCCCCCCCAAGTTTCTTTGAGATGGGCTTTGTTGCGGTGTTTTCCGGAAGCCTCAAGTTAGCAAGTGTTTATTCGGAGCCTGTGCCTCCTCCGCTCGTGATCGTGATAATAGCCGTACCCGTGTGCCGCAGCGAAGGGCGAAGGTACGCTCGACGTGCACATTCACCCTCCCGCGCCCCCGCCTCCTACGCTTGCGCCTCGCCAGTCCTCGCGCGTGGCGACCCCATCGCTCCCGTTTTGAATGGATTCGTATGATCGTTTGTAAACGGAGGACTCTGACACCTTGGGGCTGCTGGAGCTATGCAATCAGTTGGGACCAGTTCAATGTGTGATGATCCTAATCCCCGTAAGGGATCGATTCCGCTCGCCTGCCGCAGGTGCAAAAAAAAAAAAAAGGGCTCCTCATTAATCTTTCATAACAGGCGCTCTGCCCGGACTGAATAACCGCCGCGTCTCTCTCAAATGAGCAGTTGCGTGGCTGCAGAAGGTCTGTAATTGAGCCCGAAACCAGATTACTTCCAAGAAAGAGACAATTTCATCACCCCGTGAGAGCGCGGCTCTGTGGCCAATGATGCAAAATAAACACCGCGCTTTTAGAATTGCCCCCTTGATTAATCACTCAGAGGGAACACAACAAACCGGTCGCTCTTAGGTTTTCTTATTTTCCACTGAAGGGGCCATTTTGTTCTGTTCTGTTTGGAGGGATTTGCAGTCTGATTAGAAACACGGATCCTTAAGTAGGTGTGTCATTTTCAGTCAGCCTTTTTGCACATGATTGCAGATTGCATCTGAAGTGGCGTGCAGTAATGAGCTATTTTTTCGGGGGACAATCGGGATTGACCTGTTGCGTGAGAGAACTCTGGGTCTGCGGAATGGAAAGGACAAGTTGTCTTGGGCTTTGCACACGAGCCACCAAAGCAGAGCTGCAAGTTCCTGTTAACCAGAAGCTTGTTAGGCTCTGTCACCAGATATGAGAGGCAGGGTTATTGATATTATACGGTTGTTTTTTCACCCTCTCCCAGAAACCTGGTAGAACAAGGCATAGGCTCCATCCATGTACCCAGTGTTTTAACAAAAGAAAATTGAAATTTGAGGGAATTTCTGAATTTTTCAAATTTGATGTATCAAAATGATGCCCCTTTCAAGAACAAATACAGTATTTTTGAAATCTTCTTTTAAAGCCACCTAAGTGTTGAAAGAGTTTGTAAATATTTATCCTCATTGAAATAGGAAGCATGTCAGTGGGGCCCAGTTTCCATAAATGTGCATTTTTTGGTTGTGTGTATGTGTGTGTGTGTGGGGCATTCGGTCCACTGGGGAAGTGGATTGGTCTTGGCTGCACCTGCTGGTGGAAAGAGCATATGCACCTGGGTTACGTTAACTAATCAGTCCAGGTGCTTAAAGGTGTGTTCCTCTCCTCAGTTTGGGACCGAGACCGGAAGCACGCACTGAGAGAGCATGTTTTTGAGTTTTGTTTAGTTTTGTTTTTGTTTGTCCCAGTATGACAAGAAAGTTAAACCTGCCGCTGAAAAGTTGGAAGATCTGGTCAGCTGAAAAGCCACTCGGTTTCGCTTTCTTTTGTCTTTCTTATTTTAGTTTGTTGTTTTGGTTCGTTGTTCTCGCCTGGAACTCATGCGAGGGACGGGTGAAGATGTTTGTTTATTTGATTTCGTGTTTGTGTGGGCGCGCTCTCTCTCGCCATGCGGCAACCAACGGTGCACTTCCGGAACTGCCGCACCTCTCCCCCAGGGGTGTCATGCTGGCGTGTGGCAGTGTGTATGTGTGTGCATAATATGTGCTTGTGTGAAAGCAGGGCAGTGTATGGGTGTGCCAGAAAGTGTGTGTACTGTTTGTTCTTGACTTATAAGGTCCATGGTGAGTGTGTACGCTTGACGTTTATGTGCTCAAAAGCGCAGCGTACGGCCACTGCGGGGACACTGTTAATGGGAGCCCTGGGCACTGGGGCAAGACTGGACTCGACGGTCTTTACTCTGGGCCCTAATTGGCACCAGCGGCCTTTCCTGTGTCGGCAGGGCAGACCGCATCAGAGCGTGTCGGCCCATTGGCCTCTGCTTATCGTCCTCCCCACAAACAACCATATCCCTCAGGACCCAGAGTTGGCACCTATTCAAACCGCTCAGCTCAAACACTATCTGCATGGGGACCTACCTGCTTCGGGCCTCCTAAGCATTAAAAAAGTACAGTACCTTCAGGTTATGTTAATATTTACATACATTTTACAGGATTTATTACACACGGACAGGGACTGCCTGGATTTTCATGTATTTGAGTGTAAAATGAAGAGACATTCTGGGGGGGAAAGAATCGGGTAATAAAAAAGGCATTTTGAAAGGTGTACTCTAGGGTAATGTTCCTGTTTCGTACTGCTCCAGGTTTCTCAGAGCCGCACCAGCCCAGGATCCTGGGCAGGAAGGACCCCCCCTCACACGGGGGGTCGCGGAAGAGCGGCAGCGTGGAGACGGACCGCCCGCCCCGGGAGTCTGCCAGCCCCTCGGACAGCGAGCGAGGTGAGGAGCCGCTCTTCGTCCGTTCCACCGCTAGCTCAGGGTCGTGTCCTGAGGCTTCTTGGAGGGTCTCGTGAGACAAATAAATAAATAAACAATGTGCAAAGACAGTAACTAATTATACTCCTTATAGCTAAAACAGGAATAGAGTGCTTTATGGTATTATGTGGGCTCTGAACAGACATACCGTAATGTGTGATGACCACCCATGCGAGAAAATAGTATACTAAGCATACTTGACATAAACTTTTAATTGTACTCCAAGTATTCTGAAGTAAAGAATAGTATACTTCAGCATACTATTTTTTCACATCGGTGTGCTGGCTGGATATTTTGCGCATTTTTTTCTTTTTTTCAGCTACAATACGTGCACTTGATAATACACATCTAACTTTGTGTTTTGGACCATTCAGTGCAACGGTCAACTATTTCCATGGATAATATTGTGTGTCAATAGCTCAACAATTAAGTAAGAAAGTGCTTACCAAATGTGAAAGTTCCATATTTGGAAAGAACATGTCAGCACAATAAACAGCCATCTTAACTTTTAAATAACATCACTACCACCTTAATACCAGTAACTACCTGCCCATCTCATTGGCTGCCAGTTCTGTCATTTTAAATGACATTAACAGCAGCTTGTTAATCCTGAAAAGATTATTTGGATCGCGGTGTAGTGAAGTGGCTAGAGACCATGATGTGTAATGGGATTTGAACACAGAGAAGGCCATTAGAATTTTCAAGTGTAATATGTCATGGAGTATACTTGAGTGAACTACCTGGATAACTGTTGAAAGCTATTTGATTATCGTTAGCTAAAGGTAGACCTACTTACTAATCCATCTCGTGTCTGCTCTGCGACAGCTGGGAGCGCTAGCAGCGACAGTTGGGGGGGTTGGTGAAGGGAGAGAAGGCACTGCACCATGCACCAAGGCTAGCTTTTTAGCAAAGCCACATTGTTATTGTAGATAGTTGGTGAAGTCCTCCTCATGGAAATGGGCACTACAGATATTAACTGGGGTTATTGCCTGTGCCTGTGGGCCTCCAGAAATGAAACCCATTTCTTGTGGTTCCCTTTATTTTTTGGAAAAGAAAAAAGCATATTTATTTTTCTGTATCCACGGAAGGCGCAATTTCCTACTTAGCTTGCCCACACAAAAATGGAAAGAGCGATCATTTAGATATTACAGGTACAAAGGATTTCTCCTGGTATTGGCATTTTAGTGACGCACATAGTTAAGCTAACC